>NC_136907.1:74302012-74364512 GCF_949606895.1 Notothenia rossii | reverse complement strand
GTCTCCATACTTTAATGTTCAAGAAGCTCTTTATTCTTCTCATACTGCCTGTGCTGCAGCACTTCTTTTCACCCTCTGTCTGAAACCAGAGCCCAGTCTGCTCTGATTGGTTAGCTGGCCGGCTCTGTTGTGATTGGTCAACCGCTTAGAGATGTCCCGCCCCTTAGCCTATCACGTACAATGTGTTGGAGTGCAAGTCAATAGAAGCATGAGTGTTACATAGTGATGTCATTATGTTCAGGAAGTAAACAAAGAAGTCCAACGGAGAGAAACTCATGGATTTTAGTCTTTGCAGACCATTTACAAAAAGCGATATAACACACTACAGGACAGGGAAAACCCCAAAAAGCAATGGGAATGTCATCTGTTACCTAATCATTCCTAATAACACACCATGCAGTACCACACCTGACAAATAGGACATGTAGCTTTTTATGAAAAAGGATTGATTTATTTCAATAGCTCTCATCTCATATGACTCCAAGTCAAAGCAGCACTTTGTGTAGTGTAGTAATTATATATAGTCACATGAAATGGAAGCCATTGAAATAAAACTAAAATGATCTCATACTAAAATACTTTAAAATGATTTAACAAAGAGTCCGTAATCCAGGAAAGTGTGCTGTTGACATTGTAGTTTTGTATAAACATGTCGTTAAAAATGCTCTTTCCAGTCGCCAAGGGAATACTTTGCACAGATTAAATATTGCCTCAAATGTATTTACAGTGGTGCTGCTTCAAGCTGAAGGTGTTCAGGTTGTTAAACAGTGAAACTCTCCTGCTCTTACATCAGTTTTCCTCCCGAAGCTGTTATCTCTGCCGGCTGCTTGTCACTCTCCCACCTCTCCATCTCATCACCAATCTGTCCCGTAATTATACATAATTGGTTTTGTGTAACAGAAGTCATTCATGCCGATAATCTCTCACTTGTCTCCGTGCCAAAATGAATGTTAGATTACACAGATTCACGCTTTACTGGAGCCTGTCATACTCTACACGTGGCTGATCTGCAAAGTGTCTGACTGTAAGTGAATAAGGGTTTAAAAAACATCTCCAATACCTTCGCAATTTGAAGCAACTAGAGTATGGTGTCGAGTGATAACAGAATATTTGAATTCATTAATGTGAAAATCACGCCTTGATTGGTAATAAAATGTCTAAAAACGAATCTTTTAAAAGCCCTAAAAATTCTTAATTATTATATCCAGGGTTTTATGAATCGTTTTGACTTTCTGTGGTGTGAAATATGAAAACGATTGGTTACATCTATTTACTAAAATGTACTTGTCATACAATTTACTACCATTTGTCCCAGTCTGTTCAGTTTCCACTAACAAATCCTGAAACACTACTCTACATTATTTTTTATTCCAGAGAGGGTGTTAAATTGAGAGATAGAGGGCAAGACATTGCCTGAAAACTTTGGCGGGCTCGGGTTTCGAACCCACCTACTAGCTACTGTAGTGACAACTCACCTACTAGCTACTGTAGTGACAACTTACCTCCTAGCCACTGTAGTGACTACTCCTGTAATTTATTGCATCTCTGCGTGAATGATTAGATAATTTCACCTAAATTAAATCAAATTAAATTACTGAGTTCTGAACCTGCCATTTAGATCTATAAAGGCCCTGGAGCTATGTTGTTTGATTTAATTAAACACAATATATGCCCTCCACTATGCTCTTGTAGTATTTACTTTATCTGAAGCTCTTAATATGATTGCTTATATTTCAAGCCATCTTTTTCCCGGTCCCTTGCTTTGGATCATTTTCATCAACCGGGCCCCATTCCAAACTAATTGAATAGCCCTGCTCAAGATGATAGGAAAGGAGGTTTGAAACTTTCTTTATAACCTCCTTTAGCTTAGGAAACACTGGATCTTCCTTTACGAAAGGAAAGGGCTTCAGTCGAATAGTCCAAAAATCAGCTCTTAACATCTAACCCAGTGCTTCTCAAAGTGTGGACTGCGGACCACTGGTGGTCCGTGAGCGACCCCTAGTGGTCCGTGAGTATATTGGTAACATTTCACATTTGAAATAAATACATTTCAGTTTTCCACTCTCTCGCGGGAATATCTCCGCAATGGAGCGAGGTTAAGTTTCACTTTCGATTGCATGATATAGCCCAGCGCAACACCTTCATCACACATGTTGCCACTTGTACCATTTTCAGGCGATTTGTAATCTGTTCTAGAAAACGATGTGTTTTTTGATATTTGTGGAGTTAGGTGGTCCGCGAGTGTTTTTTTTATTGGTTAAGTGGTCCTTGGTATGAAAAAGTTTGAGAAACACTGGTCTATCCCTTGACCTCTGAGTGAAACGTCACGGGGTTAAGGGATAGTGGATAGGAGAATTCAAAAGGACTTAGGAGAAGAGACTGCAGTGCTTTGAGAATCTGACTGCACTTTCACTATCCGACGTGTTTATGATGCGCCAGAGGACTTCATAAATGTGCGTCTGCTGCTGTGGGGAAACTACAGTTTTCTATATAGCGGACTACAACATGGATGTTTAATAAGAACCTGTCTGTCTTCTTCTGTTCATTTATCTGACGTCCAGCGCTCCGTCTTTTAACCTCTTTTCCTGTCTCTCTTGATCCTCTTCAACAACGGTCATTATAGTGCTTAACAGTCTGTACTGTCATATTGCCCCTGAAATGTCCAAATTGACCAATCAGAATCGAGTATTCAACTAAGCCATGTAGTAAGTAATAGATAGAAAAAAACACAACCACAAAATGAAAGCTGCTTCAGAGTTTTATTTTGTTTCACACACACATGTTGGTCCTCAATAACAGCAGATACAAATAAAAGTAGTGACAACATTCCTGCCTAGCAACCACATGTCATCAGATGCATAGATAATAGTTAATGGGAATAAGAAACGTGTAAACAAAACCCAACATTTCACAGCTTCATGAAAGAAAACTAAAAACAAATCCTACGTAACATGAGTTTCTATTCTAAAACAATACTGAGTAACCACTTAGAAAAAAGTTAATCGTTGACACCATTAAGAACTATTCTAAAAACATATTGAAATGTTTTATTGACATTTTTACCACCACTGTATGAGCAGTACAAAGCTCATCCCTGACCAACAGAGTGTGGATGATGTGGGAAAATAGGACATCACAAACTGTAATATAACATTAATTATATCACCAACAGGTCCACTTCATGTTGTCAATTATCACTTTGGATAACTAAAACAACGAATCAATCGAATGATGAGTAATCGTTTAATTAAAGCAAGTGCTACTCCAAACATTTGCTGTTGTTTTTCAGTTCATTACTGATAATATTTGGGTTCTGATGGATTGTAATTGGGTTATTAAAGGTTTGATTTGAAGCCTCTTATCATCCTAATTTGCCCTCTGATTAAAGTAAAAACATTCAAAGTAAAGTTTGGCGTCTATTGTAGAAAGAAAGGAAAGAAATACTTTGGGTACATTTTGGACAATTACAAGTCCAAGAAATATCTGATGAGATAAACTAAACTTTAAATTTGACACAGCTTTCATTTAAAAAGTAAATCAGAAAGCTGTTTAAGAGTACAGTCGATTAAGGTTTAAAAACAAAATACAATTGGCCATTATATTGTCATTTAAAAAAAGTTTAAATCCCCCCAAAACCCCATCAATGGTAAATAAAATCAGTACGAATTCCCCTCCTGTCTTTGAAAACATAAAACTGCACGTTTATGTAAAATCTATTGCTTTCACAGTATTTTAAGAGCAGGAAGACATTGCAACGCTCTCAGAAACACTTTCATCTCAGACAGAACAATCAGGAGTAAAGGCACAAGCGTTGTTCAGATTGTCCGGTTGGTTTTATTGGCTCATAGTCCAGGAAAGAAATGGCGTCTGCTGGCGTCTGAAAAACAGATGAAAATCCTCGTTAGTCATCACTAAAGGAAAATAAATCATAACGCGCAAATTGAATTGTTTTACCTCCAAGTCTACAAGTAATGTTTTTCCATTGTATTTTATGTCGCAAATTAACAAAATAAGTCCTAGTGTAGTATGTCGAAAAATACATCTGATACGGTTCTTGTTTATGGGCGTGGCTTAATGACTTGGTACCGCCCCCACGCATTCCACCTTTATGTGTACAATTGGTATTTATATCTACTATGTGGACATGTACAACAAAAAGTCTCTTTAAAAAGGTTAGCAAAATATCCAACAGGAATTCGGAAATGTTGAATATTAGGCTGTTTTTTCCATTTAATTTTTTTTTTTTTTTTACTTTTTAACTTGTTTTACAAATGTACCCCGATCAACTCGGAGTTAACTAGGCCCGATCTTCGGACCTTAACAATGTGAGTTTTCTTAACCCTTAGATGCACGAGTGACTGGACCCTACACTCGTCCATAAGTGGGTCAAAAAGGACCCGTATTAGAATAATATGTGTTTTTATGCCTTTTTGTCATTTTGGTTCAGAAAAATCACTTGTATAATATTTAGCATTATATTTTGGTTCACACTAGAAATATTTTATATTTCAGTTTTCACTATTTATAATTTTAGACATTTCTTTTACATTTTGAAAAAAAAACGAAATTCCATAGGAAATGCATGCGGGTCATTTTTGACCCACTTATGGAAGCTTGGGGTAGAAATACAAAAACTACAATTTCTTAAAATGTAAATTTAAAATGTGAATGGCATGATATCCAAAACATGTTTTTTGAGGAATAGCTGGAATATGAAATGATAAAAAAAAATGTAATTACAAAGATACTTCAAGGATACCATGCACGTCACCGGGTCAAAAATGACCCATTTATGCATCTAAGGGTTAATAGACTGCAAACGTGCGATTTTGTGGCAACTTTTTCACCAAAGACATGAGTTGTTGAAGCTCCAATGCACATTTTCCAAGCAGACCAAAATATGACATTATTATCTAATGTTAGGGAAACACAGGGGGAAACTGATAGGTAAACATTTCATGAAAAAAAACTCATAATAATTCATAATATAGAACATTTATGTTGAACTTAGAAAGCAATGAAGGTCTCCATTAAGACAAAGGTTTTTAAATTCAAGACGATCCACAATGAGCATCCTTCAACATTAGAAACAAACGTTATTGTACTTTAAACGTTGCGCAGCTCAATTAGAAACGTAAGATATACAATACCACAAAACCATTTAAGAAACAAGTGTTTAATTATAACTCGTAAACGTCAAACTTACCCAGATTTATTTAGAGGATATCTTCTTCTTGGGGGATTTCTTTTTCTGGAAATGTAAGAAAGAAGGTTTTATAAATTAATGTAGAAATGTTGAATTATTGTGGGACAAAGCTGGTGCAGGTTTTTTACACTTAAAAGAAGACTTTTGTGCCCAAATGTTATCTTTCTTTGCAGCCGAACATGGGGATTAGATTATTAGATATTACAGTGTTGTTACAGAAAGTGAGACGTTTGAGTTTCTTACCGTAGAAGAAGCCTGAGGAGTTTGTTGCTCTGCAGCCGGCTCTGCCTTTAGTCTGTTCTTCTCTGCGGACAAAACGTGAATATTAGTACATCGTGAAGTTAATATGTGTCCTCTAAAAAGACACGCCTTTTTTAAAATCTGTATACAATCTGGATCATTAATATGTTGAGCTCTGTAAAGTGCACCAATACACATTCCTGCTTGTCATCTTGCAATCTACTCATTTGTATAAATAGTTATCACCGCAATAAACCGTATTTCATTTACATTATTTAATTTAATATTCCGTTCTTGCACATATCATATTCTATGTACATGTATAGACTTTTTGCACTACTTTTTATGTTGTATTTTATTATATATGTTGCATTGTTGCAGGAGCTCAGGTACACTGTAGCTTTGTGCATATGACAATAACATCTTTGAATTGAATGTATAAGGTGTAAGGCTCCAGCTCAGAGTGGTACTTGTTAAATTTAACATTTTAAAATATGTCTTTATAGCGATTAAGTTAATTTAACTCAATATGGCAAAGATACAGCTCCAAATACCTTAAATATTAAGAACTATATGCATGACTGTCACTCAAAATAACTTCTCAACACAGAAACTATTTAGTGCGCTTCAGAATTGATTTTAAACTTGTCTCGTTTGTGTATAAAGATCTCCTAAGCCCCTAAACGGCTTTAAATCCAAAAACACACTTTTAACTCCCTATCCGGCTGAAAGAGTTTATGCCTATGTGTTTGATTATTTGAGCTGTGTGAATTAATGTTTACGTCGGTGTTTCTTTTATTTATTTATTTTATGAAAGGTTGTGTTGGCTGCCTGCTCTGTTCTGTACAGCACTTTGGTCAACGTGAGTTGTTTTTTAAATAAATGTGATTGATTGAGATTACAATTATTATTATTATTTAAATGATTTGGAAATCCTTAAAAAACTAAAATCTCAAATGTGAAGGATGAGTTTTGATCGGGGAACTTCCTCCATTATCAAACGTAATAATGACTCGATGAACATCATAGTACGCCTCAGCCCTATGGAAATAGAATAAATATGAAAATGACAATCAGACAGTCTCTTACTCTTCTTTGCAGAAACGTCGGGGCTCACAGTGTCGGGGGTCTCTGCAGTCTCCTCTTCTTCCTCACTCTTCATCATCTTCTTCTTCTTCTTCTTTGAGAGTGGAGTCGAGTCGACTTCAGAAAGCTCAGCGCTCACCGCCTCGCTCTCATCCTCTGTCACTGATCCCTTCTTCTTCTGCTTCTTCTTCTTTGGTGTTTCTTTTGGTTCAGGCGTTTCCTCTGTCTGAACCTGCTTTTGTCTGGGAAAAAAAAAAAAGGTCAATGTTATATAAATGCCATATTATTCTTGTTATACGTTGCCTAAAGATGTTTATGCATCTATTTTTTTTTATCCAGATTTGCGTCCGATATGACGTAATATCTGAAATGTGGACCCACGCAGAAACGTTGCTATCAGAAACAATGCCCGACTGTTTTGGACGTAATATGCTCGGTGTTTACATTAGCATCGCTAACACTCAGAGCTATCCTGTACTGGAGAGCATGTGTGTGAAGAAGCAGGAAATAAAAAGGAACTCACCTTGTGGTATAACCGGCAAGAGAGAAAGCCTTTGAGCTCCATACTGTTTCAGAGAGAATCCTTGATAATCCATGATATGGTGTTTCATCACGGCAGCATTTAGTTTAGACCGTAGCTGCCGGGTCCCGCATGAGCTCAGCCCCCTCCTTTTTATTTGTTATCAATTTTTTTAAAGCTTTATACATAAAATCAGCACTTTTGAAACAGGAAGTGAAATAGAGGGATATGAGGCGTGGCTAGAATGGGTGATCTGTTTGGTATTTTTGAGCAAAACAATTCATAGAAATGTTTTTTATAAATCTGAGACCTATGCTATTGCCTGAAAATAGCATGATAGGTAACCTTTAATACTGTTAAGTTATATTATGGATATCAAACATATATTTATTTTTATATTCTATGAATAAAGAACAGACATTCCTATAGTAAAAAAGGTATTTATTTTTCCTAGTTTTTCTGCAATTTTTTGACTTTTCCAATGCTTTGCTTTTTTGTGTGACATAAAAATATAAAAGAAAACAACATTTAAATGTGTTGACGTGTTTTAAATGAATCTCAAACTTAACTACATGCACTTTAAAACAATAAAGGTTTAAGGGCTGTACTGAGTGTCCTTTAAAGCCTCTATGGATGGTTTCAGAGGAAGCTTGAAATGTCTAATCGTCACATCTCATTTTGTGATGAATAAAAGCAGAAGATGCTGAACTTACTTCTCCTCTTTCTTGTGGATCCTCTGTCTCTTCTTCAGACTCAGTTTCTTCCTGAGACGCTTCTTCTTTTTGCCCGACGAGAGCAGAGAGGCGTCTGCGTCTGAAAGGAGAACGTGATTAGTACTCAGATATTTTACTTTAGGTTGAATTAGGCCGCAGAACTAAGTTATTGTAAAACTACCGTATCATATATTCTAATTAGGCTCCACAAAGACCCGATAGAAACTGTTGTGTATAAAATAAACTCCATGCAAATAAATCACATTTCTGAGAGGTTTTACGTGCTCCGGATAAGCTGCAAACATCGCTACACATACATCTGATGTGGCTCTTGCGTATGGGCTCGTTTTCACTAAATGTATAACATTTTGTAGTATTAGGAACAAACTAAAAAGTCTCTATCAGGTTAGACACTTTGAATTTTAGGCCGTCTTTTCCATTTAAAGTTCTTTTAAACTTATTTTACAAATGAACCCCCGATGAACTTATAGTTTAAAGGTGGCCTATCATGCAAAATGCACTTTTGTACGTCTTTGATACATGAACATGTGTCCCCGGTGTTCTAGGGAACTCACCAAGTGTCAGAAAACACAACCCTCTCTATTTTCCTCCATACCCAAATCTCTAAAAAAAAGGGGCTGCAACGGATCTGATACAGACTGATCCAGATTTGAACACTTCTATGACGTCACAGAAGTGGCGCTACGGCTATTGGGCCAACTCCACCAATCAGGAGGAGACAGCCACGGACATTGCCGTTGGAAAGCGCTGGAGACGCTGTAGTACATATGCCAGGCCTGTAGATGGTGCTGTTCTCACAGAATCAGCCCATGCAAAGATAGTGTTAAATTGAGCGAAATGAGGAATGGCTAAAATGCATGATCTGTTTGGTATTTTGAAAAATAAAAAGTATAAATATGATTTTTTTTTTTTTGATTTTGATATACTTTATTAATCCCTGTGGGGAAATTGTTTCTCTGCATTTGACCCATCCTAGTGTTAGGAGCAGTGGGCTGCCATTATGTACGGCGCCCGGGGGGCAGTGTAGGGAACGGTGCCTTGCTCAGGGACACCTCGGTAGCACTTGGTCTTGCTGGGACTTGAACTGTTGACCTTCCAGTTGCCAAGCCAAGTCCCTATCGACTTCGCCACCACCGCCCTAAAATATGCCTTATATAGGTATGGTCCTACACTATATTATTCAAATATAGCATGATAGGTCCACTTTAAGTATGCACGATCCTAAGACCGTAACAATGTGAGTTTTCATAATAGACTGCATGGTTTTTATTCAACAAAAATGCAATTTTGTGGCAACTTTTTCACGCAATTTGCAAGAAACAGGAAGTTGTTGTAGCTCCAATGAACATTATCCAAGCAGCCCAACATTTGACTTGCTTTAATATCTCATTTTAATTAAGATAACAACACTGTTAATGTTGCAGCCACTCAAGGTGGAGATCATTTTAATTACCATACTCTTTATACATTACTGTCTTGGCTCTGGTTTAAAACTTTCATCTGAAATGTAACTAAAAACAATTCCAGATAAATGTAATAACATTTATTTTACGAAAGACGTATAAAGTAGCCGGAAAGTTTAGTACTTCAATCAACGTCTATTGATCATTAAAAGGGTAAGAAAGCCTTGAGATATTGAGTATTGCTGTATCACATGTCTATAGATTTCATTTAGCTGACGCTTTTATCCAAAGCAACTTACAATAAGTGCGTTCGACCAACAAGATACAAACTAGAAGAAAACAGAATCATATAAGTACATCAGGTTTTATAGAGCCAAACATTTCAAGTGCTACTCAACTGGCTTTAGATAAGCCAGCCCTTTATTAGTATATAAGTGCTTTGTTAGTAATTCTTTCGCTCGAATGCTATGGATTATTATTATTATTATTATTATTATCTATTGAAGTTAAATATATATTTTAGCATATTTTCTGACTACCTGTTGTCTCTGCATCGCCCCCTGCTGGTTGCTCCTCAGACTGCACCTCCTCCTGACCGTCCACCTTCTTCCCCTTTTTCCCCTTCTTCTTTTTCTCCGGTGTCGTTTCAGCTGGACTCACGAGACCCTCCTCCTCCTCCTCCTCCACCACAGTAACCTCGCTCTCCTTCTCTTCAACATCTTTTGTTTTATTCTTTTTCTTTTTCATTTGATTTGCTGAAGGAGTGACGGGAGTTGCCTCCTCTTCCACTGCATCCGGCTCCATTTTCCTTTTCCTACCCTTCTTCTTCGATGGAGTGGCCTGAGGCATTTCCTCTTCCTCCTTCTCCTTCTCCTCCTCTTCTTCCTTCTTCTCCTCTTCCTCTTCCTTCTTCTCCTCCTCTTCCTCGGCCTCAGGTATCTTTTTGTTTCTCTTTCTCTTCTTGGCGCTCAGAGCTGTATCTGGTGTGGATGCGTCTGGGCTCAGTGTTTCCTCCGTCGGCGTGTCTGCATCAGTTTTGCTCTTCCTTTTCTTCCTCTTCTTCGGAGTAACAGCCTCCTCGTCCTCTGTGAGGATGATGAAGACTTCTGGCTCTACTTGCTCCTCCATAGTTGCTTTTTCTGAAGAACAAAATAACAATTCAAGATCTCCTTCTCTGCTTCTGAGAACACAGCATGCATTAATAACACAAAGGAAGCAGCAACAACATTATCATGTCCAACAACGCAGAAATAGGAAGTGTTAAAACAAGATGACACAATGCTTCTTTTCGTAAATTAAGAAAACACACAGGTGTCAATATGACCTCTCGATCAGTACACCGTGCTTTAATCAACAAATGCTTTCGGTTTCTTCACTTGAAAACAATAGAAAATAGTATATTAACTCCTAGTGGATACAGACATTAAGGAGATAAATATAAATGACCATAAGTCAATAAATCTGCAAGTGATTCATAAAGTAAAAGAGAGTAGTGTGTTTCGGTGACTTTGTCATTTGAAAAAACCTTTCAACCTTTATTTACCCGCCGTTAAAAGTTTAAGAGTCAAACGTTTGCTTTGGTTGAAATAAATCTCTTTCAAAAGTTGGTTTCCCACTTTATGTTTTGGATAAAAGCATCCTGCACTCGACGTGTTACCGGCTTCAGTGTCGGGGTCCTCGGGGGACTTCGTCTGGTCTTCAGCCGTCAGCGGGGATGCAAGGCCACCGTCCTGAAGAAACACAGACAGGACATTTAACACACTGAGCTCTGTGTGTGTGTGTCTGATTGCCTCCCTCGGGTGCAGCCTCTCCCTCAGCTGCTCCAAATCACTCATCAGCACCTAAACAAAGGCTGAGGAGCTGCAGCAGTCTCTCTAAATCAAAGCCAGACTATCAAAGTGAGAGGGGAAGCGTTCAGCGTGGAGAAACACAACCCAGCAGTAGCAATTCTGGAATAGCTCAATAAAGGGAAGGCATCTATATTCAATACAAAACAAGATGGGGTTTTATGAGATAGGGGAAAAGGTCAAGTGGTGATGAGCAGGATGAGAACTGGACACGGAAATCTCATTAGTACGCTTTTCAAAATAGGAAAACATCCGACAGAGTTGTGTGATATATATGCAATGAGAATGAAACAGGCGAACACGTCTTTTTGTCATACAGGAAACATACTCAGCAAAGACAGGACAGAGGGAGGAGTTGAGGACAAACTTGGAAATGTATTTGAATGTGGAGAAAGAACTCAGGGGAGGGAAATGATATTTAGTTTTTTTTAAGAAAGTCTTGTCTGATGGAAAGACTTTAAAAAGTTTGAGGAACAGTCAAAGAAAATCCCAAACACTAGGGATGCACCTGCCGTAAAACACCAAAGAAGAAGAAGAAGTCTCTAGCTTGATTCCAAACCTCCCCCTACACCAGGTGTGTCCAAACTTATTTCACTGAGGGCCACATACAGAAAAATATAAGAAGGGCTGGTCTGCTCGGCGCTCACTCGAGGTGTATTGCCTCATAAGTTGAGTTATAAGTCAGCGAAATCAATCAAATGTATGCAAATTATTCTTGACACTTTCAAATGCTTTAAGACAAAAAAAAAACTGCCTAAATCCCAGCTCTCCAGAGGGTTTCATTTATCTTGTTAGCAGCTCATTCCTTAAAACAGAAGCCTGCTGAGGAAATATGAAGGCTCTATTTGAAGCTTGTTATGGAAATGTGTTTTTGGGCTTTTTTCTTATCAACTTAGATTTGTTAGAACATGTTTTCAACTTTAATTGACTGAATTTATTTGAAAATAAAACATGAATACTGTCATATATTTGAACTATATATTAAGAAGTAAAATATCAGACAAGCAGAAGTTTATTATACTTAAGTCATTATACTACAATTCAAAATGGTCCGCTGGCCACATTTGGTCCCCGGACCGTAGTTTGGACACCCCTGCCTTATATCCTACCCCTAAATGTGGGCGTCCAGTCCAACAAGTGTGCAGGGGAGTGTGTTATCAAACCCTCCAACAGGAAGTCTGCATCTCACCTGAGTTCACCTGAGCGGCCCAGGTTATTATACATGTCGTTACTCAACCTTTACCCCTAGATTAGTAGGGAACGTAAGACGATCCTAATACAGTTCATACAACAAATAAAAGCCCCTCAAACTAAATGTTTCAGCGTACCTTAGATGCCTCCTCTACCTCTTCTTGTGGGTTCTCAGAAACAGGGTCTGAAAAAGATGAAAACATTATTATTTAATCATAAAGTTTATCTAATCTATTTCTTTCTGAATTAATTTTGATAACGAGCATTTTTCACGGCAGAGGTGTCGACTTGCCATGCACACAATTTGATTAGATGAACCAATAATGTTGGTTCTGATCCAGAAATGTTTGCAATCCAATTTAGCAACTAGCAACGTTAAGTCATTCAGAGACATATACATCGGGATCTCTGCTGAGAAAAACCTTGGTTGCTGATTGGCTAATGGTTACACAAGCCAAAAAAACATTGTTATGACATCACAAAGTGGCCAAAATCTGATCGGCTCATTTTCAGACCTGTTTTTATAAAAATGGATCAGGACAAAAAGAGAGAGAATCTTTTGTCCTGAAACTTTCAGAGTCTCTTTCCACAGAGGGGACACATGTTGATGTAGAAAAGTGCATTTTGCATAATAGGTGATAGTAGATGCAATCTTATCCAATCTGCAGTTGAATGAATTAAAATAGGAGTTGTTAGCTTCAGATCTTTACTATTAACACCTGTCACTATACTTCCTGTTTGGATCTGTTAAAATGCTCTCTGAGGCGTTTCCTCTCAACTGCTTGAGATTCCTGAGAAAGAGATCCCATACATAACATGTTAAGAGCTACATCTGACATCTGATTGGCTGTTCATACCTGCAGGGGGCGGGGCTTCAGCCTCCTCCTGCTGCTCATTGGTCTCCTGAGCCTCTGTAGTGTCGGGCTCGATCGGCTGCGAGAGGAATGAACAGGTCAACAACGTCTGCAGAACGCTTCATTTCTCAATTTTTATGTCTCCATAGTAAAGTGTTTTCAGTCACTGTGAGCCACCAAAGGATGCACTGAGTAACTTATAACAAACATTATCCGGACATAAGGTGGGAAATAAGAACCAGAGATGTGAGACATGCAACTTGTACATGAACTCTTTCAAATCTGAATGTATTGGCACTGTAATGATGATGATTAAATTCTATATGTTTTGCTATAGGCCCCAAAATGGATAAAAAAATGAAAGTTCTGTTGCCAATATATTAAGAAATATATAAATGTCCAAGGGGCTCTACCAAATAGTTTGATAACGTTGACACTTGAATTCCAAATCAAGATTTAAATGTCTATTCATTGCGTTTATTATGAACAAACTATGTGAAGAAATTGATTCCAGAGGTGGCTGCGTTTCAGACTTTTTCAATAACTACTGGAAAGTTAAAATACATATAAAAAACAAAGTATAATTTCCTAATTCCATATTATGTTTACATTTCATGATATATATTTTGTACTGTTTAACGCATCACATTTTTTATTAAAACGCGTTTGCAGGTGCTCAAAGCGCTTTACAATTACACATATTAGACATGTAAGAGTCATTACTGTGCGCATTACCCAGAGGAGCAAATTCAGGCGAAGTGTCGTTCCCAAGGACACAACGGCCTGACGCAGTGGCAGACGATTCACGGCGTATACTGCCACCCGAAGTCCCCAGCCAGAAGTCCCCGGAGTTGGGGACTGGCCTTCCGAGTAAATCTCCAGAACGCCGGCACCTCCTCATCTCCCATGTTTTTTTTGTGTTGCCATAAGTTAGTCTCTCTCCGTTGCTGCGCGGGGCTAATGCTAATAATGCTAATGCGAGGAAATAAAATGGCGGCTTCACAAAACCTTTCAGAGTTTTACGGGACGTGGTTTGCAATTCGCCCAGCCAATCAGAAATTGGTACTTTTTTCTCCCCAGGATAGTACCACCTCTCTAGCAGGCACTAAAAATGGGGGTAAAAGTTCTCTGAACTAAGTTCTCTTTTTGGTGTGAGCACAAAATTCCAGGCACTAACGGCACTAAACGGGAAAAGTACTCCGGTGTGAACGCGCCTCTTGTGACTGTATTAACGGGGCCGTCCAGCAGCAATCTAACAACATATTAGGAATAAAGCCGGCTGACTAAATGTATTTATGTTAACCAAACTGACGAGTAACATTAACTAAATAAGCAGTAACTAATACAATCTGTTGAATCGCTGCATTCAAATCGAGGATTTCGTTTGAGGCCATTTTTGGGGGTATAAGAGATATTCAAAACTTCATTCGAAAAACCTCAACATAAGCTTAAAATGTAAAGAAATAAAATACTATTTGGTAAACCCTGAAGGCAAGATGGCTGCCGTGTCTCTAGCTCCTGCATTTCTTTTGTTTTTGCATCTTTGGAATTGATTAAATGTATTATCATAATAGTTAATTGTATTTCACTGTCCAATATTTAACCTTACATTTGTTTCTTCCACCTGCACTATTTTAGTGTCAAATAAATAATAGTCAAATGTGTCGTACTCTGTTTCAACAACAATAGTTTATTTTATTTTTATCATTGTTATTTAGTTGTCTTGTGTCTTTGAAATATCAACCAGTGCTTTACCTCCGCAGCGCTGCCCTCCCCTTCTTCTGAGGCCTCAGTTTGATTGACAGCTGTCTGCTCCAATGCAGAGGCTTCATCTGTGGCTGCTTCTGACTCCTGAGAGGAAATCAGAGAGAAGACAAGATGACACAGAAACAAAACAAGTTTAACGGCAGAGAATGAAGCATAGATTTTAGTTTAGATTAGAGCGTGGTTATTCCATAGCTTTACTCTGTAGTTTAGTTTGGTTGTGATAAAAGTTAGTTATCAAAGTCTGGAAACACAGACATTGAGAAGTCAGGCTGCAGTTTAGAAAACATTATCCACAGAAATTACACACAAAACAAGATATAAGAACACCTAAGACGTAGGTAATTAAAAGGCCTTTGCACAAGGACATTGTCGAGAGCCATGTATGGAAGTTCAACGATATACCAAACAGTAGTTCTGTTGATATCTTTTTTTATTGTATGTTTTTAGCTAAAACTAAGAAGATAAGGCCTGCAATGAAACACACCATGAATTATTCTATGATAAACACATGGAAAGCGTTAAAAAGTAATGTTTTGACACTTCAAAATGGCGCCAACAATCAGAGATATTGTGTTAACAAGGTAATTGTGCGCGGGTTTGGATAAAGTTGAAATTTGATGGTGATATTTCAAACTGTTTTTCTTTTTTTTATATATTTTATTGAGCATTAAAAGTACAACATATAGAATTACAGAACAAGAAAGTGACAGAAACATAATGCTCACTTTCAGTTTTCTATTTTAAACATCCTACCCCCCATCCCCACCCCCACCCCCCGCCTCAACCTCAGGAAAGAAACAAAATGATTCTAACAGTTTTTTAGTCACCCAGATCACTCGTAAAACTGTTTCAGGGATTGACCATCTGGTAAAAGACAGACGGGTCATATTTATTGAGAGTAATGACAGCTATGGTTCTCAGAGAAAAGCTTCCCACAAGCCAGAATATTCTTATAAAACTAGATGACTCAGCAAATCAGACGGCGTGTCTTCACTGTTTCTTACTGGAAGCTAAAAGCACAAACAATGCAGCGACTCGCAGCCCAATCTGTGATCTCTTCCAGATGTGCAGAGGGGAGCCGAGGCTCTGCCAGGATTCAACAAATACTGACGGCTTTATGAGTCGTGAATACAACTGATTACATTTCTGTTCCTTTCTGAACCGTCGGAGCCGTTTGGTTTGAAGAAGGTTGATATTCAACAGAGCTGCTTGCTGTCTCAAATGGAGGACGGTTTAACATCTTGGACGCCAGTTACTCAGGAAGGTTGAACATCATAATAAAAATAAGGATAGATAGAAACCCTCTCCTGTGGGCAATCCCAGGAGCAATTTGGGGTGAAGTGTCCCAGGAACACAACGACACGCTGACTGCTGTGGGACTTGAACTTGCTATCCTCTGATTCGTAGATCAGCGCATTAACCCACTGCGCCACACGCCTCCCACACCACTGTTCATATTGTAATATACACAGTGCATATTGTAGTACCATGTGCACAGTTTTACAATAACTTCTTGTTTTATTGTATTAATAGTTTTTTATTGGACATTTAACTTCAAATGTTTATTTTGTATTTATTTTATTAATTCTTGGACATTATTTGCTTCACTTTTTACGTTTATAATACCTTTATTTTTGTCTTAGTATTACACATTCCTACTTTACTTTATTCTAACAATAAGAAACCAAACCAAATTGAATAAAATAAATTGAAGCAATTTAATAAAGTTTTCTGATATTGATTTTACTTTAACTTGTTCTGTTTAAATACATGTTTTCATTTTGTTTATCTTTTATTCACGTCATTCTAAAAACCGGCAACAAAACATATTAAATAAATAATAATTTAGTAAATGAATAAAGGTTTCTGATTCAGATTTCTGTACGATTGGATTTTAATAAATATGTGTGAAAGAAATCAGTTTGAAAGCTTCATTAACTTAAAAAAAAATCATTATTATTTAGAGTCATTGCGTGCCTATTGATTTTCACACGATCCATGTATCCATCATTTCCTGGTCTTCTCTAAAGAAGAGGGACCAATGAAAACGTTGTCATGTTGCCGTTGTTCAGCATGGAAACATTCATTAGCTAAAAATGACATTACTGTTCTATTAATATAAAGGGAGGTCAGGTACTCTTTAAAACAGCTGCTAGTTATGGGTACTTTTTACTGAAGTACATTTCAAAGCCTCTTTACTTTAACTTGAGTAAAGAAGTTTAGTCAGTACTTCTACTTTCACCAGAGTATTTTTAAACAGGAGTATCTGTACTTCTACTTGAGGAAAGGATGTGTGTATTTTTGCCCTCTCTGATCCCGGGTCACTAACCTGCGTCTCCTTCTGCTCCTCTCCGGGGGTCAGGGCTGCGTCGGGCTCGACCTCTTCCCCTGCCGCTTCAGATGCCTCTTCTACTGGAGCTGACTGCAAACATGAAGAGGTAGGTGGTTAAAAAAATTTGTTTAAAGAAAAAAATACACATTTGAAAGCTGCTTTTTAAAGAGTCCTCTCCTGCTGATGTTCAGGTGTATATCAGTATGTAGTGTCTCTACTTTAAAGAGTCCTCTCCTGCTGATGTTCAGGTGTATATCAGTATGTAGTGTCTCTACTTTAAAGAGTCCTCTCCTGCTGATGTTCAGGTGTATATCAGTATGTAGTGTCTCTACTTTAAAGAGTCCTCTCCTGCTGATGCTCAGGTGTATATCAGTATGTAGTGTCTCTACTTTAAAGAGTCCTCTCCTGCTGATGTTCAGGTGTATATCAGTATGTAGTGTCTCTACTTTAAAGAGTCCTCTCCTGCTGATGCTCAGGTGTATATCAGTATGTAGTGTCTCTACTTTAAAGAGTCCTCTCCTGCTGATGTTCAGGTGTATATCAGTATGTAGTGTCTCTACTTTAAAGAGTCCTCTCCTGCTGATATTCAGGTGTATATCAGTATGTAGTGTCTCTACTTTAAAGAGTCCTCTCCTGCTGATGTTCAGGTGTATATCAGTATGTAGTGTCTCTACTTTAAAGAGTCCTCTCCTGCTGATGCTCAGGTGTATATCAGTATGTAGTGTCTCTACTTTAAAGAGTCCTCTCCTGCTGATGCTCAGGTGTATATCAGTATGTAGTGTCTCTACTTTAAAGAGTCCTCTCCTGCTGATGCTCAGGTGTATATCAGTATGTAGTGTCTCTACTTTAAAGAGTCCTCTCCTGCTGATGTTCAGGTGTATATCAGTATGTAGTGTCTCTACTTTAAAGAGTCCTCTCCTGCTGATGTTCAGGTGTATATCAGTATGTAGTGTCTCTACTTTAAAGAGTCCTCTCCTGCTGATGTTCAGGTGTATATCAGTGTGTAGTGTCTCTACTTTAAAGAGTCCTCTCCTGCTGATGTTCAGGTGTATATCAGTATGTAGTGTCTCTACTTTAAAGAGTCCTCTCCTGCTGATGTTCAGGTGTATATCAGTATGTAGTGTCTCCACTGGGACATGTCTCCATGCTTTAATGCTCAAAAGGTTCTTTATTGTTCTCATACTGCCTGTGCTGCAGCACCCCTTTTCACCCTCTGTCTGAAACCAGAGCCCAGTCTGCTCTGATTGGTTAGCTGACCGGCTCTGTTGTGATTGGTCAACCGCTTAGAGATGTCCCGCCCCTTAGCCTATCACGTACAATGTGCTGGAGCGATATCCAATATAAGTGTGAGTGTTACATAGTGATGTCACTCTGTAAAGTTTTAAAACATGAGCAAACAAAGCTATTATAAAAAACTACACAAATGTCACACAAAAAAAATCTAAAAACAATTTAGTACAATGAGAGATTTGCAAGATGTACAGGGGAAAAAAGTGACAATATTCTACTTTATGCTTTCGGACTTTCCTACTAAGGATGTGAATCTTTAATAACTGGTCATGAATGCATACAGGCATTTATTCTTTCCCCATTAAGGAAATATATAATATATACTCAAACTAAGAGAACAAATAAATATATTATTGGTGCATTCTTTTAATGTAGGCCTGTGTTCATGGTAAAAGAGGATCATGTCAGCGAGCATAGTGGTGAGTTTCTTGTTTCTTATTGGACAATAATTGAGCTCCAAGGCACCAGCTGGCTCCAATGAATTCCAGACTGACAATGAGAAACTTTAAATCAAAAGAAAATCACAAATAGACATATGATGTTAAATGTGTTTTTCAGATTGTAGTAAAATTCTCTCTGCATGCAGGCCGGATATTATCAGACCATCCGTTGAACAATAAAGGACAAAATAATAAACTCTTTTTTAATGTAATTCTGTTCACTAGAAAACATATTTATTCTGTTGAAAGAGAACTGTAGTGTGCGGAGCTTCACTCATCTTCAGCAGAGACAGAAAAGTGTGTAAAAACAGCCACTCTTTTATCTTCGAACACAATGAAACGTAATCAGGACTTTGTAGCTAGAACCACAGAGTTATTCACACACAGACAAAACCACACACACACACACACACACATACACACACACACATAGACACACACACACGCATAGACACACACACACACAGACACACACATCTCAGAACATTATCATTCTGTCACACAGTTTCCGTCCAAACACAATTATCTACTGCCTCACTGGGCCGACAGAAAACAACAGAGACAACACTTTGATACACACACAGGAACACACAGACTTAAAATAACAAACGCACACAATCTAACAGATTCAGACGAGACAAGTAGCCATGACATGAGTGTGTGTGTAATTCAGAGGAATAAAACAACACTGGACTAACGGTTCTGTCCGTCTATCATCACAATTACCACAGTGACTGGGCAACAGCTATGTGTGTGTGTGTGTGTGTGTGTGTGTGTGTGTGTGTGTGTGTGTGTGTGTGTGTGTGTGTGTGTGTGTGTGTGTGTGTGTGTGTGTGTGTGTGTGTGTGTGTGTGTGTGTGTGTGTGTGTGTGTGAATGTGTGTGAGTGTGGGAATGTGTGAGTGTGTGTTATCGTAAGGGTACTGATTTCCGGCTGCTACAGAAACATCGTTTTAACCGCTTCTTTCTGTTCCTCCGTCATCGTTTATCATTAATTAGATAACATGATGTATTGTGGCTTTTTTAAAAACTCTTTGGATTTTTAACTTTTAGAAGAGCAAACTGTAGCCACTTATCATATCATCATGTTTAAGTTGATGTTTGTATGTAGTGACATGTCTCCATGCGTTAATATTCAAAAAGCTCTTTATTTTTCTCATGCTGCTGATTGGGCAACCGCTTAGAGATGTCCCGCCCCTTAGCCTATCAGGTACAATGTGTTGGAGCGGCAGCCAATAGAAGCGCAACAATATAACACACTACAGGAAAGAGAAACCCCTTAATAGGGCCTCTTTTGCAGTCTCCAAGCCAGCATACTTTTCTGGTTATTCTGACCCCAAATCCTCTGTGCAGTGGACATATAAGCAAGAAGGTCAAGGTCAGAATGGAAAAAGTAGTTTTTAATTGCCTTCATACTACAGCACATTATTTGAAAGGGCAGCTGCAGTACCGTACATCATAAAAGCAAAAGTGTGAAAAAAGGGAGATGTTACTTTTTGTATCTAATGAAGGTTTTATTGCCTCAGATATTTCAGGGATTTGAACTGGGGACCATCCAATAATAAGCCTGCTTCTGTCACCTCATGCTGCTGCTGACTTCTCTCTGCAGTTATGTGTTTGTTTGTTTGTTTGTTTGTTTGTTTGTTATGATAAGATCAACCTTTATTAATCCTTGAAATGCAGGCGTCAGAGCAGCAAAAAGAGTGAACCAGGATAATGAAAAATCCAGGTAACAGTATAACTAAAAAAACTACGAAATGAGGTTAACATACAGTTATGAAAGAAGATCATTATGAATCGATATGTATACATGTCTAATGATGCATGATATATGTGCATTTCTCTGCTCACCTGTTCCTCTGCAATCGTTTCCTCCTCTTTCTTTTCTCCTTCCTCACTCTCTAGGTCTGTTGTTTTTGTTTCTCCTGCAGGAGGTAGCAGCTGCTCAGAGACAGACTCCTCTTCTCTCTCCTCACTGAGCACCTCCGCAGACTCCTTAACATCTGTCCTGGACTCTGGAGCAACAAAAAAAATAACTTTTTAAAAGGGGGTTTACAACATATACAAAATAGTTCCAGTTTCAGTTAACTTATAGGTAGATCTGTTTTGCAGATACAAGACGATGGATCCGTTATGACACACATTCTACTAAAAAAGTACCCACTGATTCATCACCTCGTACAAACGTGAGCAATCAAGAAAGCTAATAGGTACCATAGCGTCTGTGTGACACTGCTAAGACTTGTTAATGTGTGCGATGGCCGCTGCATTACAACGTATTTAAATGTACCAGCTGGAGGTTTTGCATCCACATGATTTTCCTGGGTGATGTTGTTGAGTTTGGTGTCTGCGATATCTTCTTCTTCGCTGGTGGCAGGTTCTGGTTTGATGCCGTTCTTCTTCAGGTGAGCGGCGTCTTCTGTCTCCTGCTTGGCATCCTGAGCTAGAGAGTACAGCCTATAACACAAAAACACACATCTCCTTTTAATACTGGACGTTTGTTAATACACCTTTCGGTCATTTAAAAGACTGGGGAGTGCTCATACATGCATGTGTTTCTTATAATCTCAATCCAAATCCATACGTCAGACTAATTCGTAGCACTTTGAATTGCCTTGTGTTGAAAGGTGCTATAAATAAACTTGCCTTCCCTGAGCAGGTTTTTAGAATACGCAGTCACAAAATTGAGTTTGCTGTTGATAGATACTTTTCTCCCACAATGCAATGCACAGAGGAAATGGAGAACAACCTACAGCTGGTACTTTTTTTTTTTTTTTTTTTTTTTTTTTAAATGGTGGATTCTGGCAAAACAGCTCCAAAAAGACCTTTGAAAACAAAGTTATAAAGTTATAAACTAAAGAAAGACACTTTGCCGTCTTCATGAATGTCATTTTTTATGAACTTAGTGATAAAACAGACATATTGTGACCCTTATTATATTGTACATGATTTATAGAATGACATGGCACAGCTCAAGTCTTGTGGCATGTTTTTTGTCTTGTGTAAGTTAAGGAGTTTCTGAAAAAAAGGTGTGAAGTGCTTTAAGGAAATGTCTTGAGAATTAAAAACAAGATCAAAGTGCTTCCTGCGTCATCGCTGCAGAAAACTGACTGGGGATCAGTCCATCATGAGTCGAGCAGCCAAGAACTACAGATGTTTCTGACTGTCACGATGAGAAATTCAAAGAGTCTGAAGGATGTTTACAAGCAGAGTGAATTATTCTGACCACGGGAATGTGTTTGAATGTGACTGATGAGCAGAAAGAAGTGTCATCAAATCAATGTTATAACTGAAATGAAACCTCAACTCCTCAAAGCAGCTGTAGGAAAAGGGGAATTATAAACATTGGTTTCACATTCAGACCAATGCCATAGACTTGTATTTACACTGGGGAAATCACAGACAAGAGCTGATGTCATTCATTCATTCATCACTTATCTGCCGCCCGCTTAATCTGTTTTAGAGCAGCAGGGATTTAAATCCCAGAATGCACCGGGCAGAAGGCCAGACGGTCATTCACGAACAGGGACATCCTGTTCAAAGGGACAGATTTAAATTTGCAATCCACCAAAGCTGCATGCTTTTCTTCGGAGTCTACAAACGTAATTCGAAAAAAAAGCATGGTAATTAAATAATAATGGTAAACGATAATGGAAAACGCTGTTACATTACATTACATTGCATTTAGCTGACGATTTTATCCAAAGCGACATACTGTAAGCTGTAAAGTAAAGATGATGGCAATATTACCAGGGGTGCACATAACTTTTTTTGCCCGTGTTCTCAAAGGAGCACCTGGAGATGTTGCTTGGTGCGCATCTTTAAAATGAAATAAACCGTACCTTTTGAGGGGTTCTTGACTTTATGAACGGGGGGGAGGGAGGTGCACTAGTGAGCACGCTCATGAACTGTTCGCCGGAGCCTCGCAGCGGGGTTACTGTGTGGCCCTGAATATTACTCGTGTTCAAGCCCCCAAAAACCCTGACAAAGGGGGCTTTACAGTTTGTACAGAATACAGTATCATCTGTCCTTAGACCCTCCATGAAGAAACCCCACTATTAATGGGGAAAAAATGAAAGAAACCTCAGGGAGAGCAACAGAGGAAGGTTCCCTCTCCCAGGACGTTCAGATGTGCAATAGGTGTGAGTACATTTAAAATATAATACATTTACAACATAGGAAGTAGGTGTGCGTCAGGCAGGACCAGAGCAACAGGCACAGCACGACTAATGACCCAGGAAATATGTTTAACCCTGTATCAATGGGGACATCAAAGCCTTTTTTGATAGGGAGAAGCAGGAGACTTTGATGGGGCTTAAGGCATGGATGTGTTAACAGAAGTGGATACTGCTTTGGGGGGGGGGCACCGTTCGAAGAGAGCAAGAATCCTGAGGTCTTCTGAGGATCCTCGGCATCATAGCACATGCACTTTTGCGTTTCCTTAAACAGCTGCTGCATCACAGGGGTTTCTCATTCAGTGTCAGCTTGGCCAAATAAATGAAGGAGGGTAAATATTTATGGATTTTAGTTTTCAGATAACATAAGATAGACCTTTATTTATGCCTGTAGGGAAATTCAAGTGTCATGGCAGCAGCAGAATAAGAAGAAACACAGATATTACAGATAATAAGTCAAATAAAAAAGCACATTTTACAACTTTTAGGACGTTACGTTGGAAAAGGGCTATTGAAGTGTTTCTACTGGGTAGTTGATTAGCGTAAAAAAACGCAATGCAAGTCATTGGGGAAAGTTTTTTTGGGCCCAATGGCATCACGGACCCACAAGGAAATTGTAGTTTGGCCTCTACGGAAATTAGTTTCAAAGACATAGCACACTTCCTGTGGGCTGAGGCTGTTCTGAAGGAGCTGAATTAAGAGCTTTGGCCATCTAAGCACATCCACGAAAACAGACTAGAAGGTTGGATAGAGGCCAACAGCTCCATGCTAGGTGTGGGGTTAGAAAGATAATATATATGAAGTGAAGAGCAGCTGTTAACAGGACCCTAGAAAGTGCAAATTCCAACAGGTTGCCCAACACAGAGGTGACGCCAACAACACACCCCTGTGAGTTCAGCGGGACACACGGGGTCCTCGATCACCAGTACCTCCTTTCACAACTCTTCCTCCTCTCTGTCCTAATTTACACTTTCTCTTCGTCTTCTTCCTCCTCTCTTTCCAAGGCAATATGGTTGTGTAACATCCGGTCCAGACTCGAGTTACATTTTTATAAACAGATCAGTGATGTAGACACTTTTAATTAACGCAATCGGTGCTATGAGGACATTGCTTATATTGACGATACAATGTTTTTATCGGATCATTTTAATTGTATTGTTTTAAATAAGTCTCTTTCCTGTCCTTCTTCCATCCCCCTTCAGATCACTCGTCTAGCATGTCCATTTTACCTGAATTTATCCAAATTCTTAACAACATTTCTCATAATTTCCTTTTATCTAATGTAGTTATTGGGCACTATTAAGAGTATTTTTGTATAATATGTTCATGACTGATGTGAATGCACAGTGTAAATAAACCATTGACTGTATATCAGTTTATCTAAAACATGTAATGACATTTGATTAAAAAAAGTTGATTTAAACATATGCATTGTTTTGTTTACATGCTAGGGCTTTACTCCTGAATCTATCAACTGTTAAAGTTTGAAAGGAAAAAGGTGGACTCCTCCTACTTGCAGATTGTGTAGTAACAAGTTGGACTTACTTCATCCAGCCTGTGTAGATCTCATGAAGATTGGGGGTCTCCTCTGGTGTTTCCACCTAAACAAACACAAAACATTTTTAGCAGCCTGAAACAAAAAACAAGAGAACGTGTTCCAAGAATGTCTCATCTATAATCAAGAGTGGCTGGACAATATCCTTTCAACCCATCTTAGAGAAACCTAATTTCCTGTTGGTCAGGAATTTAAAGCCACGGGCTCCCGGAAAGGAATCCATGCAGCAAGAAACAAAACTGGCAGTAAGAGAGTTCGTGGAAATGCAATGATGAGCAGGGGAACGATGCCTCTGACAGCAGTGAATGGTTTAATTTTAGAGATTAGTGGTGAGACATTTTTCTCTATTGTTTCTTCCTAAAACTTTGTCAGCAGAAACTTTTGGCTTTATTTTTAGCCCGTGGGCCTGAAACCTGAAACCAGCCAAGACTCTCAATGGCAGACTTTAGAAATAACACATTTGTAATTTGTCTTTATTTCAGTGTAACACAATAAGTGACATTATGTAGGAAACATTACAGAATAAAACACCGACTCAACAAAAGGGTTTAAAAACTTACCAAGCATAAATTGGTTTGATTTTAAATTAAGTTTTCATTAAAATGTTGCAGTTTTTATAATATAGCCTACTGAAAAATATGTTAAGCGACGATATACTAGCTCTTGGCTCAGCCTCTTGGTGTGTGTGGATGCAGCATGGCTCTACACGTGCACTCTGATCATTTTAGGGATGCAGCTAATTAATAAATAACTGTTGTTATCTTTTAATTATTGTTAATTTAACAACATCATTTAGTAGTTTAGCCTATAAACCTTCAGAAAACAGTGAAAGAAATGCATCAAACTTTCCCCTAGTTCCTAGTAGGACTTAAACCCAAAGATATTCAGCTTTAGGATATGAAATAAACAAATATTTAAAATAGAAACAAATGTGACTTGCTTGAAATATTACCTGAACAATGTATGAATTAATAGTGTATTACCTGCCAATTAATGAACTTACAATCAACTCATTTATTAAAATGACTCATCAATGCCGCTATAGCACATTTATATCAACATGTACAACTTTAATCATTGAAAAACACAAACATGTATGGGGGTCTGAATGGGTCTCATTGTGCAGTAGCAGGCCCTCAGCAGCGTTGTTTCCACAGCCATGCAGCTCCTGAAACATTATGTTCTTTTCCTTCAGGAGGCCTGAACACCGACACACATGTGCTCATACACACACTCACACATACATACGACGCCCTGCAAATCACTCACTGCAACACTGGAGCAAGAAGCACACTGAAATCACATATATATTTAATTCAGTTCATGTAAATAATGCAAACGCGCATGCTCGGTAAAGAAATAGCATTAACAATGGTAAATATGATCAGGAACAAGAACACAACGGGAGAATCAGATAGGGTCGGTTTTACACTGAGTAAAGCAGTGAATTTTGAATAATCTGAGCAAAAGTACCTACCTGAGCAATGTCTTTCTCCAGCACCTTGGCAGCTTTCTTGTATCCGTGCACCTTGAGGTGCTGGAAGATGAGAAACAGCAGCGTGGCGTCTTCCTCTGAAGCCATTATGTACGACTGACGGCGGAGAAACCAGGGAAAAACTGGAATATTATATTATGTTATTAACAGTTCACTTCATGCTCGCTATTTAGCGTGCAGCCATGAGCCTCTGACACACGCCCCCTTCGAAATGCATCATGGGAAGTGCCGATTTTGCTCGGGGGCAGAACAACAACAAGAGCATGTTTTTGGGATTCGATTTTTATTAACATGAAGTTAAACGGACAACTGACACATCTTACGATAATATCATGATGGAAAATAGTTTTTAAAAAGATTACAGATATCTTTACATATCTACTTACCCATCCTGTCCATGTGTATCCATTCATCATAAGATAAGATATAGTTTATTGATCCAGATTTGGGAGATGTGTTCATCACAGCAGCATAGATAAGACATTGCACATGAATTCCAGGTAAATACAATACAATCAAAATAAATAAAAAACAATAAAAAATATACATATCAGCAGCAGAAGATAAACAAAATATGCAAAGCAGTGAATATACGTTCAATAATGAAGGATATAAATCTATAGAATGGGTTTATTGGATACACAATATAAATGTAGGAGCCTATGTATATAAATGATGTATGTATTTGCTCTTTTTTTTTAGTCTACAAGTTAGAAACACTTATTTTGTTGTGTGTGCTTAATATATATTTATATAAACGTATTTTATTACATACATGTGACCATTGTGGTCCCATCTATGATTTTCTGCAGTCTTGTTGTCCTCGTCCTTAGCTGCTATGTCTATTTCTGTGTAAGTATATTGAGAGCAATGCAAACAAATTGTATGTGTGCACATCCCTTTATATAGATGTGTATATATATATGATAAACAGTCTATGGTGCACATTGTGGATCGTAATTACAGTTACTACAATTATTTAGAATAAAAACGTTGAAATGTATTCTTTCTAGATGAAACTTAAAACAGGTTTAAATAGATTTAATTTGTTAGGCATCATCTTATGTTGTTTCTTTCTAGTGGTTTGATATAATGGCTAATTTGCCTCTTTTGATAGATCACATTTCAGAGGTCTGACTTCAGAAAATAGGAATTTAATAGGAATATTGACCTGAATAACCTAATGTTACAATGGTTATAGTTTCCTAAAAGAGTAATTTGCACACTGGTTAGACACAATCTAGTCTCTGCCGTGTTATTAGTCACTCTATTCTATGTAGTCCTAGTTCTGTAGTCCTAATTATGCTAGCATAGTAACCACATGTGAGTATACTAACATGCTAACCTGCAGATTAAAGTGTTTTCTTTGTGGATTAAATAACCTATCCATCAACTCAAACTATGCTTGACTTTAATTGACATCATTTTACCTGTTGCTAGTTAGGGGTCCACACTACCAACCCGGAAGTGACAACTTTCAGTGGGCTTTAAACTAAGGGACTGTACCATTATGAGCGGAGTGCAGGGGTGTTCTTTTTTTTCTTGTTTCAGCCAACAGTCTTTCTAAGTATCGCAAAAAGCTGATATTATAAACATTTCTCTTTTAGGACATTTCAAATTAGAATATACATGTAATTGTATTGCCTTCATTAGTTACATTTGATTTGTCTGTACCCATTTAAAGGTGGGGTATGCAATTTTGGAGAAACCAGCTCGAGTGCTGCAGAATTTGAAAATACACAACCGGAAAAAATCTGCCACTTCCTCACAGAGCCCCTCCTCCAACACACACGAACGCGAACATGACCAATGAGGGCACGAGATAAGTATGTGCACAGATGGAAGGCTGACAGGCAGATAGGCCATCCAGTTATTTTTAGCCGGGCCGGCTCAGATGATTGGTCGTGCTTTTTACAGTACTACGGCTTCCACAGATGATATTTGTTTATGTATTTATTGTCAAAGCATTTAATATATTCATTGCTATCGGGATGTTAAGAGCATTCCATGGAATATAACAAAAAGTGTTTCTGAAATAAATTACATACCCCACCTTTAAAGCCCATGTATAAGCTCCTTGGGTCAAACCTGTGTTTTTCTTATAAAACACAAAAGAAACAAATAAGATTCGTAGTTGTTTTCACCACCTCACCCAAACCATCATGACCTGATCTCTGGTGTTATGTGTTCTCCCACCGCCACGCAGCCAACACAACCACGCACAAAATATGAGTTACTAAAGTTGGTACTTTTATATGTATGTGCAGAAGAGGATTAGGGCCACGAGAACACATTTTTCGACAACAAAAGGTTGAGTTTGGACTTTTTTCTCAGAACTCAACATTTTTATTTTTGTCACATCCCAAATGCTGGCAAAGAGAGACAGCCGATAAGCCATGAATGAAAAAGAGCTCACATGCTGCCTTTTTCTAAATAGGCTTGCAACAGACACCTCGCATTAATACATGGCCTAATTAGAGCTTTTATGGATTTTACTCTGTTTTTCTTGCATTATTTCTTCTATTTTTATTGTTTTATGTCTTATTTATGTTTATGTTGCATTTTTGGAGGAGCCTGGGATTTATATTGCCATAGTAACTCAACTGAATCTGGTCTTGCAACACGTTCGATTAATGCATTGCGTTGATTTCTTTATGAATCCTAATTTACGTTCTCGTTTTGCTTGATCTGACCTTGTGCAGTTTTGCAGTTCTGCACAGCTTGTTGCGCAAAGAGAGAAATTCCTGGTTTGCTCCGGAGTGCCAGCTGGCTCCTCCGGTTCCTCTCAGCTTGCAGTCAAAGTGTTTGGCCGGGGATCTGTCCGGGATTACAGCAGAGAGGGAAGTCCGACACGATGACATCAATCACAAGATAACAAATGATTGTATTAAAGACGCGTACTGTCGTTAAACCAAGGGTGTACAATGCCGGCTATCACCGTTTTCCCCTGTGTCAAATTAACACCAATTAAACCAAGCCTACCGGATGTTGAGCGTTTCAGCCTTCAAAATAAAGCTGACACGATAGGAAAATCAATGTTATCAAGTGGTTTGGCTGATTCTAATTGACTGCCCCCTTACATATGATGATATTTTTTGCTTGTAAGATTAAAATTAGGTTTTCAGTACAGCATTTTCCCACAAAATTCAATTAACTAAAAGTATAAAGGACCATCAAAACGAAATGATGATAAAAAAAAAACTATTTAAAGAAACATTTTCTAACATTAAAATATACAAAATTCTCATTAAATATAAATAAAATATAGATGTACCCATACATATAAAATAAAATAAAATATGTGCAGTGTTGTTATGACAAGTGAATAGCTAGGCAGATACAGTACTTGAGTAAAATTACTTTCAGTAGTTACATTACACCACTGACAAAGTATCCATACAACAAACTGAAATAGCTTAGTGACCACGCATTTAAAAAAAGAACAAAGACTATGACACCACTTTAAAACAACACTTATGTGCAATATGTTTTTATTACAACTGGCCCTAGTTAGTCCACCCATTACTGTAACAAGACTCTTTATGTGCTATAACGATTTTACTAATATTACATGCCACACTTCACTCTACAGTGCTACACTCATTTTATTGTATAAATGCTACTGCTATTCAAGATTCAAGATTCAAGGGTTGTATTATTATGTGTAGTTACAATGCTGTTTACCTAAGGACTACATACTTGAATGTGCACTTGTGTAAATTGTATCATTTGTATTTTAAATACGCATCCTTTTTTATATAATAGTGTTCTAGTTTCTTCACCATACTTTGCTGTAACAACGTATATGTTCCCTTTGAGGGACGAATAAGGGAATTCTGATCCTGAAAAAGCTTCCACAGGTTCCGCTGTTGTGTGTTTTATTTTGACAGGTCACACCGGAAGTTTCCCCCAGGTGTTGTGTCTGACTTTACTTTGGTCGTATTTCATTATTGAGAGTGTGGACTCTCAGACTGAAGGAAGGAAGGAGGGAAGGGTTTTTGTGGAAACTTGAGGACATGCGGCGTCTCCTGCAAACTTTACTCAACTCTCTGCCAGCTGAAGAAAGACCCGAATAGTGAAGAATGAACTGAGGAGAGGAAGAGGTGAGGAGGGGGGAGGAAGAAGAACTGTTCACTCCCATTGATCCAATATCGAGGTATTGATTTAAGCCTGGCTTTGACATAAAACACAGCTGTAGTGAGGAATAGATGTATGTGTGTGGAGCTGTTTGCACCTGGATCAAACTGTGATGTGAGGCTGAAAGCACTGTGTTATTGGACTACAGTGCATTAGTAACTTGATAACATGCTGCAGACTTCAAACCCCATTTAATGCAGGACCAGTCTGTGCTTGCAAAGCTGCAGAGCTGGGACAAGTACTCAGAACTTGTACTTGAAAGAAAGTAGAAGTACCAGACTGTAGGAATACTCTTTAAAAGTCCTTCATTCAAAATGGTACTCAAGTAAAAGTACAAAAGTATTAGCGTCAACACATAGTTGAAGTAGTCATTGTGCAGATTGGTGTTCTCAAAGCTGGTAAAGGTGCAGCTAGTTTTAATGACTTTGTATACTGCAGGGTAGCTTGTGAATTTACTCCAGGTGGAACTAAAGTCTGATTTAACACTTGATTATTTTTCACATCATTCATCCACATCTGTGAAGTAACTAAAGGTATTAAATACATGGAGTAAAAGTACACCATTTACCACTGACTTGTAGGGGAGTAAAAGTACAAAGTAGCATAACGTAGAAATACTCAAGTAAAGTACAAGTACCTCAAGATTTCACTTAATTACCATACTATAGTAAATCAGAGTAAATCAAGGTACACGCAGGAAAGCAGCGGGGAACAGGTGTGTGCCTTTATCATGAAAGCAGTATCTTATATAAGGGGGAGCCAGCTGAAACATGTACAGTAGTAATGTTTGCCACAAAGCTGCTTTTAGTCACTGTCATGGATATGAAATCATCGGTGCCTCATGACTGTAGTGTAAGCATGTCCTAGATTATACAGATGTGTACAATCTGCTTCCTGTTTCCTTTCACGGAACACTAATCTGCACGTCCAACTGCAGCTCTCTCAGAGACAGTAAAGGGTTAAGTTTAAAATATACCTATAAAATCAGTGAATCAGTCCTGAGACATCTGGCAGTGGAGGAGGAAGTATTCAGATCCTTAACATCGGTAAAAGTACTAATACTTCACAGCGAAAGGTACTATTACCTCACAGTAAAAATACTCAGTCTCAAGTCAAAGTTCAGTTGATCGTATTCTAATTATTTTCTAGCTACCGTAGTTTAACTGATAACCAAGCATTACATTTTTATAACCTCAAAAAATGGGAATACTCGAGTGAAGCACTTGTTCCTTTGCTTTGTATGTAGGGTCAGTACTTCATACATGTACTTTGTTACATCCACCACTGAGGAGATGGCCAGTGTGTTTTATCTACAGAGGAACAAGGGTTTCTTCTCTGAGAGGCGAGAGCAGCGTCTGGCAGCATTCCTTCATGTGTTGCTCACTGCCAGTGATTCAGGCTTTAATAAATCACACACACCGCCTCTGTCTCCTTTTGTTTGCTGGAAACTTGCCGCTGGATGCACTGTTTGTTGGGGAGGCTTTCTAAAAACGGGCTGAGGATCCGACTGTTTGTGAGAAGAAGCTTCCCTTTAAGGTCTGAACTCCGTTGTCATTTGTCACAGTGTGTTCTGTCAAAGCACAAGTGAAATCCTAAAATAAAACAGAGTCCACTTGTACTGGAACAAGGTCTGCAGACATCTTTGAAAGAAAATCATCTCAAATGTTAACTTTACGTATTTGGTTTATGTCCTTTTAAAGTATATATAGCATAGCAAATATCACCAGGATGGCCGAGTGGTTAAGGCGTTGGACTTAAGATCCAATGGGCATCAGCCCTCGTGGGTTCGAACCCCACTCCTGGTATTATATTAGGGAGGCCGGGCTCAGTGGATCCGAAGGGAATAAGACCCCAAATGCCTCCTGTGGGGATCGATCACAGTATTGAATGTGGTCAAGTTCGTTCTGACAAAAGTGTCTAGTGACATGTAAGGTAGTATATTTGAGTTGTTTTACTTTGGCTCAGGCAAAACAAGCTATCACATCGGATGCTCACAACTTATTGTGGTTATTTTTCACATTGTTGACCAATAAGCTGGTTAATAAGTCAATTAATGTGTTGAATAAAGCATTAGGAGATCCACCCAGTTTGACAGTAACCTTTAATGTGTTGCTCTAAAATCCATTGCAACACACACACAAAATAATATACAAACGAAAGCTGAATATTTTAAGTTTCACGACATTAAAAGTGTGCGACAAAATCAGCTTTTTGCTAAATAAGTAGGCAGATATATATGTGTGTAGATAACATCTTAATATAACGAGTTAAATCGAGTAAAGATTTTGAGTTTTGACAATATTTACCATTAGATCAATGAGCAAGATATCTTTATGCCGGTCCTTGTTTTTCACACGATTCTAAAATGAATAAAGCACCTTAATCTGTTCTAACGTCCCAGCTGGTTGGGAAAAAGGGGCGCAACACATAACCAGATGTACTTGGTAAAATGATTGTTGTTTTGATAATAAACTCATATCAAATGGCATACAAAGAGTTATCTAATCAACAAAGAGTCTATTGGGTGCTGGTTCAAACAAAGAAATACATATAACACAAAGAAGACTCTTAAACTAAAAGCTAGAATTCTAATTAAGGGGACCAAACAATAAAGACAACCTCAATACTCCAGTGGTTTATCAATCAACTAAGATACAACCAATGACTGCTCGTAATGCCACTAACATGGAGTTAAGTTCAGTTTAAACTCTAAAACATGGCCCATATATTCAATATAACCACATATCTGTACAGTAATAGAGGATATTGTCCGTGCTGCACAAAAGTCACATTCAGAGTTTCTGCTCTCTCAGAAGCAATTTATATTCTCATCATAAATTATTGTCTTTATACAATTCCAAAGATGATATGGTGAAAGACCTCCTCAGAGTTTCTTGCAGCAGATTGATGTGATTCAGATGTCCATTATAAATGTGGTTTTATGATCTAAGCTTAGTCTCCAGCGATGGCATGTGCGTGTGAATTTGTGACGACTCAGAGCTTTCCTCCCCTGGTGTTTTGTTTGGTGGAAGTCCTGTTTCTGTTGTTGAGGTTTCTGTTGTTCCCTGCAGTGAAGATGCACGCTGCCGCCAGCGCCGCCGTGGCCCTCGCTGTGCTGAGTGTTTTGTGCCGCTCCGACCAACTGTCTGCAGACCGGGCCAATACGAACCAGAACCAGACCGACAGAAACAACCGTACAGATGAGACGGAACCAAAGAAGAAGAAGAACCAGCCACACATCATCTTTATCCTCATAGATGACCAGGTGCGTGTGTGTGTGTGTGTGTGTGTGTGTGTGTGTGTGTGTGTGTGTGTGTGTGTGTGTGTGTGTGTGTGTGTGTGTGTGTGTGTGTGTGTGTGTGTGTGTGTGTGTGAATGTCTCAATGCTCAATCAGATGCTTGGATAGCAGCAATTAACTCCTATATATAATCAGAGGTGGGGGAAGTACTCAGATCTTGTACTTGAGTAAAAGTAGAAGTGCCAGAGTGTAAGAATACTCTGTTACGAGTAAAAGTACAAAAGCATTAGCGTTCAAATATACTTGAAGTACCAAAAAGTAGTCATTGTGCAGATTGGTCCATTTCAGAATAATATATATGATATGTTTTATAATGATTGATCATTAACGTGTTCTCAAAGCTGGTAAAGGTTCAGCTAGTTGGAATGACTTTGTATACTTCAGGGTAGCTTGTGGATTTACTCCAGGTGGAACTAAAGTCTGATTTAACACTTGATTATATTTCACATCATAAACTGAAGGTATTGATTTAAATCAGCCCCATCAGCATCAGCCTTATAAAGTGTCAGGTTTTATGAGTGACTATTTCTAAGTCATAAACAGCTCCTTTTGAGAAGTCGAGTAATGATGCATGCTTCCAATAAAACGGCCAGATGATGCTGATGTTAAAACATGGTCATTGTGTTCCCTTCTCACATAAAACAAAACTAAATGTTACACAAGAAGGTACAAAAAACAAAGTCTGGTAGCCTTCTGCTCCATGCAGAAAAATATAAGTTTGATGAAACAAGAGATATTGGCAATGTATTCATTTATTCATTTAAAGGTCACCTCTTGTGCTAAATCCACTTCTTCATGTCTCTTCTACATCAACATGTGTCCCCTCTGTTTCATGTCTCTTCTACATCAACATGAGTCCCCTCTGTGGAAAGAGACTCTGAAAGTTTCAGGAACAAAGATTCTCTCTCTTTTTGTCCTGATCCATTTCTATAAAAACCTGTCTGAAAATGAGCTGATCAGATTTTGGCCACTTTATGATATCATAACGATGTGTTGGCTTGTGTAACCATTAGCCAATCACCAACCAAGGTAACCCCCCCCCCCCCCAAGCCCCCCACCTTATCACCTGAATCTCCTCCTAGAGCAGCATTGAGTTCTTTGTAACCAAATCTCTCTCAGAGGGGCGTGGGGAGGGGCTCCTTATTTTCATCTAAAGTAACAGACAGAGAAACAGCACTTTTGAAACAGGGCTGAAACAGAGGGGATTATGGGTAATGCTGCAATGATCTGTTTGGTGTTTGGAGCCAAACACATGAGACACGTTTTGCATATATCTGAGACCTGTAATATTTTGATGAAAAACAGTATAAGCATAAGAAGCTCAAAGCAAGAGTCAATAGCAACAGCAAAAAAAAGCTGTTTGGCATTGGCCGAGAAGCTTTGGCAATTATAATTGTTTTAACCCTAACTCACATACTCCGCTCTGCCGCTCATCCCACAAATGCATGTTCCTCACAAATGTGGCACCATTTAAAAAGGGAAATACACAGGCTTTTCAACGGTATAAGATTCATTACCAAGAAGCATTGTTACAACAAAGAAATCATATACCAAACACAAATGTCCTTGCTTTTTGTGTTAAGTTTAGTTTAAAAAAAAGGACTTTCCCAAGTAGTATTCAAACCGTCAAGTTAATTTGTCCCTACAGATGGATAGTCCAAATGCTCAGTGTAAATCATCTCAATCTGAATAATTCAACACAGGGCTTCAACGACATCGGCTACCACAACCCGACCATCAAGACCCCCACTCTGGACAAGCTGGCGGCGGAGGGCGTGACTCTGGAGAATTACTACGTGCAGCCGATCTGCACGCCGTCGCGCAGCCAGCTGCTCACCGGCAGGTTAGCAGGGATTTCAGGGGCTTCCTGCATGACGTCGTATTTGTTTATTTCAATCAGGAGATACAAGTTTTGCAATGTTTCAATATGTATTTATTGCCAGGAAAACACAGATGCATGTAATGGTGTTTAGCGATTAGACCCCGTTGTGCGGGAGTATCACTCGGGGAAAACCGAACCGATGAATCCCCCCTGGGAGCTAGACACTGGTGGTGTTGAAGGCATGAAGGGATTGATGGAGGTCGGTCTGAAGAGGAGTGGTTTAAGCTTGACCCTGGATTTGGAAGAAAGCAAGGTGGAAGGGGGGGAGGAGGGCTACGTTGAGTCGCCTGAAATGACAACTGTGAGGAAGGGGAGAGAGCAGATTTAAAGGTTTAGCAATGCGCTTTGATAGGCTTGTGGGAAGTGATAGGTTTAGCTGGGGAGTGACGCCCCCGATCACTGATTGAGAGGAGAGAGAGTAGTAAGATGGGAACATGTGAATGAATGAGTAAAGATGGTCTTCCTTGAACTTATGCTAAGCTTCATTTGTTATTTACCACCCAGAACTAAGGGAACTGAGAACTTCCACTCCAATGTGCAACATATTACTTACATTACAAAACACTCGCTGCTATATCACATGTGCAATATCATTATTGTTAATTATTAATAATGTTCTATAATAACGTGCAATTACGTATCTGCCACTACGTTTTTTGCACTACTAAATACTGTTAGTATTTACTTCATTATGTGACCTTCTATGTTTCTTATATTTAATTGCTCTTTTCACTGCACTGTTGGTGTTCAGTTTTATTATTATGCTGCTGAGTTTATTGTATTTTTGTAACTCTGGCACAACAATTTCCTTCGGGATGAATAAGGTCTTATCTTATTTTAACTCTCAGGTCTTCTGGTCGGCTTTCTGTCCCCAGAGTCAGAACTAAAGCAGCGTTCAGTTATGCTCCAAATATCTGGAACAAACTCTCAGAAACCTGCCGGTCGGGCTGCAACAAACAACTAATTTGATAATCGATTAATCTATCGATTAATGAAACGATTAATCGACTATTCGGACTATTACTGTATGCCTTGCACAATTTCTCAAACGCTCTTATTTAACCATCAACTTCTAGATTTAGCTTGAGGTTGTTTTAGGCATGTGGTAACTAACAATGACGACAATAAAGATGAATATTTGATTCAAAAATACATATTATTAAATTAACTAAACACATTTTGAACACAATTAACATTGATTAGTCTCTCTGGCTTTACTGCAATGCACCGCAACGGCCAATGTCGCCACACCTGTAACATGGTGGCATTATATACTGTATATGTGACGACCCCTGCCATGCTATCCATGGCAGGGGTCGTCACATATATATACAGTATATAATGCCATCCCTAGACATTAAATAAAACAACGTTTCAATATTTCAGATAAATCCAGTGTAAAATCAATCGGGGTGACCTCGTTGTCATTGAAACTATAAAATCTCTTTCAAACACGGACCAATATAAAACTAAATAATCTTAAGATTCTCCGTTCTTTAGAAGCTGAAAGCTGGAAATATTTGGCCTTATGGCGATGATTGAGCTCAACGAGTGACATTGTTTTAAATGTCTCAACACCTAATATGATACCCATGTAACTTTGTTTAAATCGCTGCTTTTCATTGTTAGCCATGGATGTGTACTTAATTATCTTTATGTGTATTCTGATATCACTAATGTGTGCTCTTGTTCTCTATATGAGTGAGCGTATTCTTTATTATTACCTGCCTTGTTCTTAACCTGCTATGCCACGTTTTGCAGTTACTGCGGGACTAATAAAGGAATTCTGATTCTGAGACACTTATGGGGACGGATATTTGATAAGTGGGATGTTCCTCTGTCAGAGAGCCAATCAAATGTTGCTTTTCTCCCAGATATCAAATCCACACAGGCCTGCAGCACTCGATCATCAGACCCAGCCAGCCCAGCTGTCTGCCCGCTCACATGGACACGCTGCCCCAGAGGCTCCGAGAGGCCGGGTACTCCACACACATGGTGGGCAAGTGGCACCTGGGTTTCTACAGGTGAGATGGTGCTTCTCAGGTGGAGTAATCTGGAGCAGCTGTTCTCTCTCACTATTAAAGGTCTCCTATGATGCAATTCTTAGGCCTATATTATAGGTCTCAAATATATACAAATATATAAAAAACATGTCTATTAAGTGTTTTGCTCAAAATACCAAATAGATCACCCATTCTAGCCAAGCCTCATACCCCTCTATTTCAGCCCTGTTACTAAAGTGCTGATTCTGGGTATAAAGCCTCTTTTTTTTCTTTCTTTTTAAAGAAGGGGGCGGAGCTTATGCGGGAGAATTCTACCCAGATACAGCTAAATGCTGCAGTGATTAAACACCATATCATGTTCAAAACCTACCTCAAATGCTTTATCTCTTGCGGGTTTGCCACAAGGTGGGTCAGTAGCTTTTTATATCCTGATTTTCTTACATATACTCTCTCCACAGGTTAGCTCTGAGTGTTAGCGATGCTTGCTAATGTAAACAGAGACCATTACGTCCAAAACACTTAATGCATTGTTTCTGATAGCAACGTTTCTGATCGTGCCGTGGGTCCGCATGGATGCAAATCTGGATCAGCTCCATTGTTCCCCCATTTTAGAGATTTGGGTACGGAGGAAAAGAGAGGGTTTTGTTTTCTGACACTTTGTGAGTTCCCCGACACACCGGGGACACACATTTAGGTATAAAAGACATCAAAAAGTGTATTTTGCATGATAGGAGACCTTTAAAGCCGTTACGGTGTGTGAAGCAGGCAGGACCCAAATGCAGATTTAAACTGAAAACACCTTTATTTCAAGGATATATTACTAATTTCAACTAAACAGAACACTCACCGGAGAACTTAATCCACAAACAAAAGACGAACCAACACTGAACACAGGAAGAGACCAGACTAAATACAGGGAGGGGTAATCACAAGACGAGAAACAGCTGGGCAGGGGAGGAGAACCACAAGGGCAACAGGTGAACACAATCAGACACACCAGGGAAACTAACGACAGGAGGAAAAACACAGGGAAAAGGACCAGACGATATACCAAGGGAAAGCATGACAGGGAGAACACCCAAAACACCCAAAACAAGACATACAAAACGTGACATAACACAATAATCGTAACAAAAGCCCTTTGAACCTTTGATAGAAATCCGTTTCTTTGTCTCCCCTGCAGGAAGGCGTGCCTGCCCACCAGAAAGGGCTTTGACAGTTTCTTTGGATCTCTAACAGGAAGTGTGGATTACTACAGGTACAGCTATTATGTTCACATTTAACCCGGATTAACGTACTACTCACAGCTCCATGGTTTCTCTTTTGATGACTGGATATAACTGGACTTGTCTTCACACTGTACATATTACATTTATATAAAATGCAATATGCTATTCCTTGCACTCTTAATTTATATAATACCCTACTTTTACAGTACATTTTGTGAGCTATCATTTGGCCCCTTATGTTTATTTGACAGATAGTCTACACATTCGTATCTTTCACTGTGAACATGTGTTTATTTTACTCTTTGGTTCTGTTTTATTTTCGATTTTGAGATGTTTACCTTTTGTGTTTGCTTACTTTTTTTGTATTTATATTATTTTTCACATTATGTGCAACGCCTTGTTTTATCATTACATGTTACTTGTGACGCTGCTGTGACGAGTATAATAGGGGATCTTTAATGTTCGTCCTTGTTCGATGTTGTAAATGGAGCGGCTGTGATGCAAGAAACATCCCAGACTTGATCTGACAATAAATGATTATCGTATCTTGTCACTAGCCCTAACTCACGTGTCTCCCTCTGTCCTCAGCTACGGGTCGTGCGACGGCCCCGGGGTTTGTGGGTATGATCTCCACGAGGACGAGGGCGTGGCGTGGGGCCAGGAAGGGAAATACTCCACAACGCTTTTCACACAGAGAGCCCGCAAGATCCTGGAGACTCACGACCCCACGGAGAGGCCGCTCTTCCTGCTGCTCTCCCTCCAGGTATCACTAGGACAAATCAGAATCAGGTTCACAGGATTACAGCCCCTTCAAATCCAAAAGAGAGACAGAAAACTGCAGAGAATATGTGAAATCCAACACAGCCTTTCTTGCTTTGATGCTGGTTTATGTCTGGATGTGGCGAGTCTGAAACTTGACAATAACATAAGGGCCTCTTTAGAGTGTTTGTTTATCTGTGAGCAGACACTGTTTCGCTAACATTGTAAACCATTTGATTAAAGCATGGAAATGTGACTTCAAAGGCTTTCAACAGAAAGAAAAAAAATCTGATTTGAAGTATCTGTCCACACAAGGAAAGGCTAAACAAAGGGCGTTTTACTTAATGTTTCCACGGAGTAGAGAACACTGAGTTCCAACTTAAGCATCATGAGTAAGTGTTGTGGTGCATTCTGGGAAATGTAGGAAATGACCAATAGAAGTAGATGGAGAAAATAAAAGGTTGAGTAAAGTGGATTAGCTGCACTAAATTATAGGATTTTATCCAAAATAACCTAGTTTAAAATATCAATATACAGTTTAACACTTGCATAATATAGAAATAAATAATACCCTGATACAAATGCTGATCACAGTTTAAAATTTCATTTCAAACCTTTATTTACCCAGGTGTATCCCATTGAGATCATTGATCTCTTTTTCAAGGGAGACCTGCTCAAGTAGGTTCCACATGAAACATAAAAAACATAAACAGAACAACAAAGGGACATCTTACAGCATCATTACAGGGATTACAATTTACATAACTATCCACATCTAAACATAAATTATTAATTTGACTAAGACGAGTGGGCTTTTTTCAACATTTTTGTGCATTTACTTTTTTTAAAGCAACCTTTATTTATTTCACACTTTTCAGTTTTTATGTATATTTAGAAAATAAAACAGTCAGACTCTTATTTCTGTAAATGTTTCTCTTTTAGCCCCTTTTTCCTCCCACAAACAAAAACATGAACCCATATCATAACTAACAGATTTCCCATGAAACATTTGACTACACTAATTTAAATAATAGTAATGATTATAGTGTACTTTGCATTGTTGTTTGTATGTATTATGTTAAGTTCTGCACCAGAAATGAATTTAAAAAATGTTCAAAGTGAACTTGTGTAAATACCCTGTTGTTATCATTTTCCTGCAGGCAGTCCACACTCCTCTGCAGCCTCCCAAGTCCTACATCTACCCGTACCGGGACATGGCTAACGTCGCCCGCAGGAAGTATGCCGCCATGGTGTCCACGGTGGACGAGGCGGTGCGAAACGTCACCTACGCCCTGAGGAAGTTGGGATACTACAGGAACAGCGTCATCATCTACTCCACCGACAACGGAGCCCAGCCGTTCACAGGAGGCAGCAACTGGCCGCTGCGAGGACGAAAGGTACCAAATGACTTCTCGTATGTTGTGCGTGAGTCAAATCAAATCAACATTTATTCTAGCCCCAAATCACAAGAAGTGCCACAAAGCAAATAAAAGCAAAAACAAAATACAAACGTCATAGCATAACAATTCTAAAAACATTGTACAACATTATACCTCAACACAAGTATTGCCATGGGATAAAAGCCTGCGACTGAAGTGCTGGTAATGTTGATGGTTGGAAGCTAGTTTACAAGGAAGACAGATGCGAAGAGATGGGTTTTCCGTTTGCTTTTAAACGAGTCAACGGAAATAGCTTCGCGGATTTAAAATAGAAGACGATTCCAAATGAGAGGAGTCTTACTGCTTGACGTTGAGGCTGAGAAGACTTGCTGGCTTATTTACATGTAAACTATTCAAGTTGTTGAGGACATGCTAAATCTAACATGTCGTGTAGAGCTGAAAGTGAGTTACTGATGACCCTGTCATTATGGTAACAAGAAGCACCTTTGTTTTCTGCCCCAGTTTTAGAAAAAGATCTAAGAACTGCCACAGTTACATTATTGAATTAATTCAGCAGTTTTTGGATGAGGGAACTTAAACGTTTAGTCTGGTTTTTTGTCCTTTCCGTGTCAAACAAAGAGGGGTTAACAAATGTACATAACAACTTGCATGAGAATATAACCTGGCAGTGTTTTTAGGGCACATATTGGGAAGGGGGAGTTCGTGGAGTGGCGTTTGTCCACAGCCCGCTGTTGAGACGCAGGAGACGGGTGTCCAAAGCTCTGCTGCACATCAGCGACTGGTTCCCCACTCTGGTGGGCCTCGCCGGGGGGAACATCAGCCAGGTCAGTGGCACTCTTCACTTTATTAAAACTTATTTTGTGAATTTGTTGCTATTTCTACAATTTCTGGCTGTCTGGGTCTGTCTAAAGCAGGGGTGTCCAAACTACGGCCCGGGGCCCATTTTGAATCGGCCCTCAGCTAATTCCAAAAGTATAATGAAATATGGCCCACAAAATGAAACTTGTGCTTGTCATATATTGTACTTCTTAAATATATATGTAAACATATATTACACAGTAGTATTCATGTGTTAAAAAGACCACTTTTCAAATAAATTCAGTCAATTAAAGTTGGAAACATTCTCAAACAAATCTTAGTTGATAAAAGTCCAATGACTTGATAACATAACAAGCTTGAAATACACCCTTCATATTTCCTCTTTCTGTTTTAGGGAATGAGCTGCCAACACAATAAATGAAACCCTATGGAAAGCTGTGATAGGTAGTTTCATTTTCAAGTATAAAGCATTATTTACCTACATTTGATTGATTTTGCTAACTTATAACTGAACGGATAACGCGATACACCTCACCTCTAGTGAGTGGCCCAGCCGTTCATATCTTTTTCTGTACTGTATGTGGCCCTCGGTGAAAAAAGTTTGGACACCCCTGGTCTAAAGCTTCGCATAGCTCATGTCCAGTGGTGTAAGGTTTTTAAGTACATTTACTCAAGTACTGTAGCTTAAGTACAATATCGAGGTTCTTGTACTTCACTTTACTATTTCCATTTTAGGTTACTTTGTACTTCTACCCCTCTACAATTCAGAGGTAAATGGTGTACTTTTTCTCCACTACATGTATTTAATACCTTTAGTTACTTTATAGATCTGGATGAATGATGTGAAATATAATCAATTGTTAAATCAGACTTTAGTTCCACCTGGAGTAAATCCACAAGCTACCCTGCAGTATACAAAGTCAATCAAACTAGCTGCAACTTTACCAGCTTTGAGAACACTTTAATGATCAATCATTATAACATATCATATTATTCTGAAATGCACCAATCTGCACAATGACTACTTTTACTTTTGGTACTTTAACTAAATTTTGATGATAATACTTTTCTACTTTTACTTGAGGAACATTTTGAATGCAGGACTTTTACTGTAACAGAGTATTCCTACACTCTGGTACTTCTACTTTTACTCAAGTACAAGACCTGAGTACTTCTCCCACCTCTGCTTATGTGTTTTGATTGTACTTGTATTTTTAAGTGGTCAGTGGAAAACCAGGATGTAAGTACAACTGACTATTTCCTACACCTGATAACACTTTAAAATAAGTCTTTGGCTTTGTACTTTGTCACATGTAACTTGTATTTATTGTCATTGATGCTCTTCTTTTAGCCTGGCCTATCTTATTTTTCAGGATATTAAAGGGTAGATACCGGGCAGAAAGCCTGACTTTATTGTGCTGTAAAACAGAGCAGATTTACAGTTGTTCCTTTCGGCCACTAAAGCTGCTGATTCTGTATTTAGTTTCGTGTTCTCTAGTTGTTTTGCATACTCTACCACTGATTTCACATTCAAGCTAAATGTGGAGCTAAATCCACGTTAATCTTCATTACAGCCTCTGAACTTCCCATCGCTACTGTAAAACTATCATTTGTACTATCATGTAGATAAGTGTGCTTTTGACATATTATGATAAGTACACTATTTCTAAACAACGTGCCTCATAGACGCTTTGAGGTTCAGTTCAGACATGAATCACTTTTATTGGCCCGTCTGCGTACATCTCCCAAAGAGTTTTTTGGCATAATCTGCACGTGGGTATTCATTGCCAAAGCAGATAAATAAGGCTATCTTGGCTACATTAAGCCAGCGTTTGACTTGAGCAGAACATTTTGTAGCTCTTTTAACAGAGGGAATGTATTATTATTTATGCCTGTGTGGTAAATGTTTATTTGTTTCTGTCATGCAGTAAACACATGGACTGCTTTACCTTTCATTAACAACAAGATGTTCTTTATATTACTTTATATAAGTGAATTTTGCTCTGAAATGCATTTGATTTGTTAGTGGTTATGATATAACTATTTTAACCCCTTTTCTAGACCAATGAAGCGAATGTTTTGGGACCGTAAAGCAGTTAGGGTTCAATGCGTTTCGTTTTAAAGGTATTTGGTTACTTTTTGGTGTTTTTTAGCTTGTACATTTCCTCCTTTTTAACACATGAACTCTCCATTTCTAGATGTGTGAGCAATAAATATGAAATACTTTGTTTAGTGTCCCTATTCTCCAGCTTCAGATTGCTTGCTTGACTGGGTGTCCCATTTCACATTTCAATCAGGAGAGACTTAGTTGAAGTTGATAACATTTGTATTGCCGTGTGCGCAATAGTGTTTTTGGTGATTATACCCCATCATACTGTGATGAATTAGGGGGGAGGAGAAGCAGACTAAAAAGAGAAACCCCCCCGGGGTCTAGACACTGGTGGTGGTGAATACTAAGGGAAAATAAAATCCGGAGTGATGAGGGTTCTTCTGGGCTGTCCTGCCTTGGTTCTGAACAGCTGGAGGTGAAGGAGGTGGAGGAGGGTTGCATCAATTCTCCTGAGCGATGCTATCGGGGGAGAGAAGAGCGGATTGAAACGTTTTGCCTGGTGTGCTGATTGGCTGTGGGAAATAAGACGCAGCCGATTGGTTTAGCTGGGGTGAGTTGCCCCTTTTGCTAAGTGAGTGAGGGAGAATTGTGAATGAGAGCGTGGGGACCATTCTTCCTGAAAGAATTTACGCTGAACTTTATATCTCAATTATGCCCTATGATTGTACTTGTTTTTCGAAGTGTTTATACATAATTGAATTGAATATTTGTCACCCTCTCAGAGTCAGGGTCTGGATGGATTCGATGTCTGGCCCACCATCAGCGAGGGGAAGGAGTCGCCCCGTCAGGAGATCCTTCACAACATCAACCCTCTGCACAAACCTCCGCCGCAAACCATGAAGTGGGACGTCAGCACGGAGAGAGCTAAGGGTACATTTAACGTCAAAATTATATAAACGTCAAATAAGGATGCATTCAAAGGATAATTTGCCGTTAAGTATCAAAGTCTTTACTCAGGTTACGGTGCATGAATTCAATTCACTTGTGAGAAATCTGCACAAATGTGGCTGTCAAATTTGAATCCATGAACGCTTATGGTAACATTTGTCATCATTTTTAGTGGAAAGACTTTGGCGAGTCATAATCTGTGCAGTTCAATGGCTTCATTTGGTTCTACAGTTTTAATGTCACTAAAAAATACAGTATATTTATGAGTGAATTTCTTAATTCTCTGTTATGATGGAGTTTAATCACTTGTCATGGATATCTTTTTTAGTATATTCTGTTTTCCCACTTTGGTCGAACCTTATATGTTCGTATTTCCTTCCCATCTAGCAATTTCTCCAATATGGATATCATCATATATTTGTGTCTACGGATAATTGGTAGATGTTAACATGCTCGTACTTTAAAGCAGCTGTTAAAGACTCCTAGTTCGTAGCCAACACATGCAAAAAAAAAAAACGGATTCATAGAAGAATTCTAAATTCAGATTTGCACAGAGGGAAGTTAAAAAGGGATAGGAAGAAGCTGAGAAGAGAAGTAGGCAGGAAAAACAGGAGAATCTCTTACAGACATGGGCGTAATAATTTCCGGGGGGGACTGTCCCCCCCACTTTTTAAAATCCCGCTTGTCCCCCCCCCCCCCCACTTTTCGAAATGTGTTTTATTTTTTATTTTACGCAAGCGGTCATTGTCACGGTGGAGAACACAGCGTCTATGCGTGTGTGGCACGAGCGCATTTTGTGTGAGTGTGCGAGAGAGCGACAGAGAGACAGACAGCGCACCAGTTACGGGGTTGTTGTTAGCATCTGGTGCTAGCTCGGAGCTAACGGAAATTAGAAGCTGTTTCAGCTTGTCGGCTCAGTGAGGTAAAGGACTCTCTGAGTGATTTGATTGTAAAATTTAGTCTAAGTTATCTCAGTGGGTCTCAAACGGTTTGGTCATCTTTGTAAACAAATATTTCCATCTATTTAATATAGTTGTAAAAAATAAGTTAAGAAATCATTCCAATATAGGTCAGTAAAAAAAAAGTTTAAAGAGTTTAAAAAGGGGAGTGATTTGTAAAATATGCATAAATAAAAAGAAACTATGCAGACTAGGTAAGATAAAGAAAGGAGAGAGGAGTTTATCAAATATTTGTTATTGGTTGTGAGCATATTCTAATGGTTTTTTGATTATTGAAATATACAGCTCTCTTTCATATGAGTGTTGAGAGCTGTATCCATAAAACTCCCCTCAAAGAAATACATCTTACACTATACTACACCTTTTCCTTGGATTTTACTAACACCATAGTCCCTAATATATTTGTAAAAAGACAGGAAATGGAATTGAATCAAGAAAATGTTTCAACATTAAATGTTTTCACTTCTCAAACCAAATGTACACCCTTGCTTACAGGAATTAAGCATTTAAAGAAGGTATAAATGCAATGTTACCTGCTGGGGGATGGCATCAGCCAAACCAGTCAAAAGTGAACTTAATTTCCCTCATTCCTCAAACCTTTTTTTTATTTGTCAGCAAGCAAATCGAAAGGCACAAAGAAGCCGAAGAAGAAGAAGAAAAAGAAGAAGAAGAAGATCCTGAGGCAGAAACCGAAGCAGAAGTCAGCTTTTAGGGTGAAGAAACCCCATGCTGCTGCTAAACCTGCACCCACACTTAAATCCAAGCCCTCTCCCAACACAAAGCTCAAGCCCTCTCCCAAAACAAAGCTCAAGCCCTCTCCCAAAACAAAGCTTAAGCCCGTTCCTAAAATAGCAAAAAAGGAAGTTATCAAACAAAAGCGTAAGCCTGTTCCCAAACCGAAGCTTAAGCCCGTTCTAAAACCCAAACCCACATCCAGGACAAAAGTTTACCCCCTGACCCCGAGACTGACGACATACAATCCATCGGGTTCGGGAACATCTCGCCCTAAATCTCAGCCTCAGATCCAGCCACGCTTGAAGCGAAAATCCAGGAGAAACACATCGCAGAACTTTTCACACTCAAGACCACCTCAACGTAAATCCAAGACGGAGCACACATTACATTTCCAGTCGAGGAGGACGTCCTCCCAGTACCAGAATATGTCTCAGGCAGGAGCACCGCAGCCTAAATCCCACCCGACGCCCCGGTTTAGTTTCCCGTCAGTGTGGGACGCTTCAGTCCAGGCTGCCATCAGAGTGGGAGACTGGAAGCTGCTGACAGGTGACCCAGGCCACGGAGACTGGGTCCCGCCACAGGTACTGCATCACACTGAGACCCCATATGTATAAATGTGTCTTTTGATTGTGTGTATATCAGAATCAGAAACAGGTTTATTACCAGGTAGGTTTACACGTACGAGGAATTTGACTTGGTGTCGTGGTGCATTTCTAGGAGAACTAGAAAAATATAAAAAATAATTAGGCTACAAATATAGTCAAATATAGCAGTATTTACATGGAATGGAATAAAAATTGGAAGTAATAAGAAAAATAAAACAGATATTGTTGTATATTGTGTGCATTGATGTACTGCATAGATAGGTATATACATATTTATATATATATTTGTTATTGTCTTCGGGATAGTGGGAAACGGTATTTCAATCTCTCTGTCTGTACACACAAACTGAAAGATTGACAATAAAGTTGACTTTGACTTTGACTTAAATGGATAGTGGGATTTTTTGAAGTGTTGTTGTGTAAAATATAAACAGATAAGTACGTGCGGCATGCCTCATTTCTGGAGAAGCAGACAGGAGTACATGCATGGAGTTAGGGGAAGCAAGCTTATTTATAAAGCACATTTCATCACAAGGCAATTAAAGTGCTTTACTAAAAAAACGTTAAAAGCAGCAAGCCATTATGCAACAGAGACACATTATACAATTAATTACATTCAAATTAAGCTAAAACAGAAAACAACTTGTATACAATACAAGAGTAAAAGTTGTAGTGCAGTATTAGATATTGATAGTCATTTGATTTAATAAATGTTGGTGTCCTGCTGTGGATGAAAGCAGCAGCCAATCGTTATATAGCCACCTAAAATACGCACACCTAAAATATAGTCAAGGTACCCAATATCCTGAATAATTGCACCGCCATACGACTCGGTTTCCTTTGCTTTCTTAAAAGCCACCATACCCAATTCAGAAAACCAGTAATTGTACCATTGCAGAACCCATTTGATGCTGATGTCAGTTTTTCGTGTTGTTATGCAACTTTAGTGTATTAATAGGGTATGTTTGTATTCACTTGTAACAAAATAAACGTAACAATCATGCAGCGGTACAACAAAAATCGTCTGTGTTCTGCGACGTAAAAATCCCTTTTTTTGTCAATGGAGTCTGGTGGCTTTGTAGAGAGACAGCATGTCTTTCGCTTCTCGCCAGAAAGGGTTTTCTATGGGAGTACCACAAAAGGGTAACATTGAAAGTTAGAAACCAAAGACACACAGCCGGTAATAGAGAGAGAACGAGAGAACGTCCCTCTGGAGGGAACACAGGGATTTTAGCCTTTGCAGACCATTTACATGCACTAAAACCTAACACACTACAGTAGAAGGTAAAGCCCCCCCAAAGAAACGCATTATAGGGCCTCTCTAAACGTTTTTATCTTTATTTTGTTGCTCAGGTTATGTCCACTCTCCCTGGTCGCTGGTGGAACCTGGAACGTCCCGTCTCCCCGCTCCCCAAATCCTCCTCCGCCCCGAAGAACGTGTGGCTCTTCAACATCACGGCGGACCCCTGCGAGCGGCAGGACTTAGCGGCGCAGAGACCGGACGTCGTGCAGCAGCTCATGGCTCGACTGGCCTTCCACAACCAAACGGCCGTGCCCGTTTATTTCCCGCCCGACGACCCTCGAGCCAATCCCAGCAGGCACAGCGGGGCCTGGGTTCCCTGGGTGGAGGAAGAGGAGGACGAGGAGGGGAAATATCACGGCGTGTACAAGAAAGAGAAGAACAAGAAGAAGAGGAAGAAGCCAAAGTGCCCGCTGTGCAAACTGCAATCGTTCTTTCTGAAACTGAACACCGGGATGATGTCCAATCGGATCTGAGGAGTCCACTTTTTGTAATATTGTTTGGTACATCGTCGCTTCCTTAAATCAATGATAAGAGAGATAACCAGGTGAGTTAATCCCAGTAAACTCTTTCTGGACCATGTTTCATACGAAAACGTTTCAACATGTATTACTATGTAAAATATGGACATTATGTTACATACATGCAGAATTTGAGCTGATTCAGGCTTTCAGTTCAACCAAATCACGAAGTATTTCATGGCCTGTCCCTCGTGATATCCGGCCATGCAGATACTGTCTTTTCAATGATATTTGCCACGGTTTTTGGTCATTATTGGTGGATTTGTTCCCAGAATCTTGTGCAATAATCTTGGAATTTAGCAATCCTCCTTCGTAGAAACAGCAGTTATGTGGACTATCCGCATAGCAAGATGCTAACTAAAGTAAGCAGGAAACAGTTTTTCTGATATGGGTGAACTGAGCCTTTAAATTCCTAACTTTTTTGATGGTAAAGGGGTTTTCTTGACTGTTGTTCCCTGATTTATTATGTGATTATATATATTGTGTTTCTCACAGAGGCAAGTGAGGAAAAAATAAATTTGGTGATCCATTTTCTAAGTCTGATTTAGAAAATGTTTGAACATTTTTGAAAGTTCTTTCATTATAATCAGTCTTTTCTAATTATTGTCACTTAAAAACTTACCAAAGGGCCGACACTGTGTGACAGAAATGTAATTTTACAGAGAACCACTGTGATCAAAACTCTGTAAAGTGACAGTTATTAATGAATGTTTACACCAAGTGTTCATACCATTCATACCAACAGCGAGGCCCTATTATGCTTATTGGGGTCTTCCCTTTCCTGTAGTGTGTTGTATAGGTTTTTGTGCATGTCAATTGTCCATTGGACTAGTTTGTCTGCTTCAGGGACACAGTGGCATCACTATAGCACTCGGCTTATTGACTAGCGCTCCAACACATTTTACGTGACAGGCTAAGGGGCGGGACATCTCTAAGCGGTTGACCAATCACAACAGAGCTGGCCAGCTAACCAATCAGAGCAGACTGGGCTCTGGTTTCAGACAGGGTGAAAAGAGGTGCTGCAGCACAGGCAGTATGAGGAAAATAAAGAGCTTTGTGAACATTAAAACATGAAATGTCACAGTAGAGACACTAAATATAAATATTAACCTGAAAATGAGCATAATAGGGCCTCTCTCTTAGGTTTTGAAACAAATGTTTACTATTAACAGTGAAATTGCATGATTGTGATATTTTTTTTCTATCAATCTGTAACTGATGTTGTTTGTTGTCACTCTCATAAACCACAAAAAGGACAAGAAGGTGTAATATCTTCGCATTTTTCTAGTTTCTAATATTCTTTGATAAAGAAAGTGTGTGTGTTGATTTTCTTTATGTGTGAGTATGGCTGTTTGAATGTATCGCCAATGACAAACAGTTTGACTATAAATGTAATGTTTATGTATTTAATTCACTTTATTCTACTGTGAACAGCAGAACATGACATCTTCAAACTCATTCAGGTCTAACGAACATATATTTAAGCATTTTCAAGTTATTAAAAGACACAAACCTCCAAGGGAGTTACATTTAGATTTAGGGTTTTAATTATAACAATGTTGGTTATATATCTACCAGATTTAAGGTAAATGTTAAGTAATTTAAAGCTTTTTTATGTTTAAAGGATTATTAAAGCAAATGGAAGTATACCAGAAAGCGCTGGAATAAGTTGACGGATAAATATTATTCTGCTCTGGTTTTCCTTTTCCTACTGAGAGCTGTGTAATGATCTTTTGAGTCTGTTGAAAACAAAAATAATATTAACGACCGCTTTTCCCTCGTGCTATCAAAGACATTTCAGAGATGTAAAAACATTTGCGTTTTTTCGTTAAGAAACCACGTACATATTTAGAAAACAGACAGGAGGTGTTGCAGCAACACTGGAAACCTCTCTGAAGTAAGATGTTGGTTTTCTCCCTTTGAGCAGGACACCTAACCTCTAAATATTTCGAAGTATTTACACAAAATTTAACAAACCACGACTGTGGCTCTCTGCAGAGTGAGCGTGCAGCAGAGAGCACCTGAGAAAACGTTTAAATGTCCTCACCCTGAGTAAATAAAGGTAAAATAAAACTAACTGTGTCCTGTTATGTTTACTGGAAACAGCAAACCATTCAACATGGGAATTCAAGTTTAGTAGAATGTGTTTTTATGGGCAAGTCGAGCTCCTGCCTTCAATAAAAAAATGACTTTAATGTCAATGAATGGTGACTTTTACATGTATTATGAGGCAGCATTTGGAAACTTTATTTTCTAATCTGTCACTAATATGATGCCTCTTCAGTGCATACACCTAATTAATGCACAAGTATATGGCTGTAGTTTCTTTCTTTAAGCTACGGGTTGTTAACGCGTCCTCCAGGAGCTGTGGCCGGCTGTGTGCTGTGCAGAGCCTCGACGGACAGGTTTGTGTCAACTTGTTGTTAGTGATGGTTGTGTCCCCGCACCCTCTCCCAGCTAAATTGTCCTGATTGCTGTCTTGTTTATTGTTTGGCTTAGACCAGTGGTTCTCAAAGTGGGGGGGAAATAATATGATACAGTACTATTACGTCTGGGTCTCTGTGTTTCATTAAAGCTCGGCTCTGTGTGTGTGTGGAACGAGCCATTTTGTGTGCGTGCGTGCGCGAGCGAGAGAGAGAGCACCTGACCGGAGATCGTTGTTGTTAGCTTCTGGTGCTAACGAGCTACGCTAACGGATATAAGGAGTTTTTTCAACAACAAAGTGGAGGAGAGTCCTCTCCTGTTAGACAGTGAGCTAAAGGACTCTCAGTGTTATCTCAGTGGGTCTCAAACGTTTTGGTCACCATTAATGTAAACAGCTGCCAGCTGTGTTTACTCGCATCATTCAAACAAGACGCGCTGGCTCGGGAGCTACAACTACAAGACAATTAACATATTTTACCGTGATTAAATTGTAATAGGCCTACACGTTTCTAAATGATGCCGAAGTAACAACATACTGATACCGGTTAGTAAAAACCATGAATTAATGCTTGACAAGTATGCAGGCAGGCGAAAAACCTTTTTAAATGCTTGTTTTCTGAATGGCGATTGGGTTGACCAGGCTAAGCTAACGTTGTATAGTATATGCTCACTCCACACTCATAGTAACGGCCTACAGACATAAAGAAACCAGCGACTGTATTGCCATGACACAGACAGCCTGTGGTTTGCACTTGTTTAACTTTTGTACAGTTTCTGAACAGATATGAGAAGCTGTGATCTCTGTGTGCTAACTGCTAATTGACATGAATGGAAACGAGTAATAAAGTATATTCATTACTCGTTATTCTCTACTAATAGTTAATTAAAAATAATGGCTATTTTGCACATCCCTTTCAAGATTTTCTAAGGTTTATTGACATATCATATACACAACTATGGTGTAGTTATGCAATGAATGAAAAACTTGGGTCGCAGCTGAGGTTCCTCAACAGTGCATTACAAGACATCTATCAATATGTGTGTATACCTCCACCATTAAACTCATATTCTGCACATTTCTTATACTATCTACATACATAAGAGTATAATTAATGTGTATAATATCAGTTAAAAATAAGTGCTTCAACATAGTTAATATTGCAGGAAATCAATATATTAAACGTTAAGTACTTTGTCAGGCTTAATATTTATCTTTTGATACCCCCAAAGCTTTTTTCTTATATAAAAGAAGACCTTAATGTAAAGTATTATTTAATGTTTATATAAAGGTTAATTCGTTTTTCTGTTTTGCACCTCCTCCTATTAATATCTTTGTACATCCTGCGCTAAACTGTTTTATTGTAGAGATCACTTACAGTATCTTCTTGATTTTTTATATTCTATATTTCTATCATTGACCTCTACTTTCCCCCTATGAAAGTATGTACTCTTAATATTTTTTTCATCAAATATAACACGTAAAAACAATAATTCAATAACGTGCTTTAACCACTAGGCGGTGCACACAAGGTACACACAGCCATAATAACTTTGTATTATTAGTGTAGGACACTTATGTATGTACAACATCTGAAGATGGGTAATTTTATTCATGTTTTCACATAATTTTACAGCATATTGCTATACTATTTTAGACTCAGTATTTACATTCGTATATTCAAAGAAAATCAGTAATATCTTTAAAAACTACAAGTCCTTTTATATCAGCTGTGCACCGTTATGGTGTAAATATAACCTATCTACGAATTAGATCAAATGTAAAAGTCAGCCGAATTAGTGTTGATACTGCAAGGAGACGTATTGTGTGAAGAGAAATTGAAGATGTTGTTTAATTGTTGATATGTTTATGATCCACGTCAAGTATTCAGTTTCGGAGGCATCAGGGCTCTATAAATAAAGAACTATGGCAGACAGGGCCGGACTGGAACAATAAGTCAGGCCGGGAATTATACACCCAGCCTGGCCACTACCAGTTTTCTTTTGTGCCATTTTCCTGGATTTATTTGTCAATATTTACAGTGTTGCTGCCCATAGTGATAGCCCTAAACTTTAAATATACTACCCCAGAATAAACATATGGACATAGGTTACTATTTTGAAAAATTTGCAAATCTATTTAGGAACCTATCCATGTGAACATATTTTAAGTGGAGGTGGACCTCAAATCCTCTAGGGGGGGTCCGGGGGATTTTTTTTGTTTTAATGTTGGACTTAAATGCATCAATCTGGTGCACTTTGAGGGGGGGAAAAAGAGACTACACCCATATGAAACAGAACTGTATACATTTAAATAATCATAAAATCATAAGAACATGGCCATAACCAATAGCATACCATCTCCAATATGAAAAAACATTGAAACTTGTTTATTTATTTGTTTTTGGTTCATTTATAGTTCTGAGTGTGTCTGGGCTCCTGAACCAGCCTCACCTGTCTCCCCCCTCTCCCCCCTGCTCCTCTTTGAGGCAGCAGAAACACGTTTTTAAAGTTTATCTTACCTTTTTTCACCTAGTTAACATTTTTTTTGTATTATTCATGCATATTTTACTAATCAGTCCCCCTTCAAATGGAAATATGTGTTTACATAAATGGTGACCAAACCGTTTGAGACCCACAGAGAACTTAGACTAAGTTAACTATCTAAACACTCAGAGAGTCCTTTACCTCACCAGAGATGTAGTTATCAGTCTCTCAGTCTGACAGGAGAAGACTCTCCTCCACCTTGTTGACAGCTCATTATGTCCGTTAGTGCCGCTAGCTAGCACCAGATGCTAACAACAGCAATACACGTAACCGGTGCGCGCGCTTTCTCTCTCGCTCGCTCGCGCCACACATACACACCCTCCCGAGCTTGAATGACACACAGAGACCAATCGAGGGCATTAGTGTATGATCTGTATGGAAGTGGCCATGTCGGCAGGCCACATCATGTAGACAGCCAGTCACCCTCTGTGAGGCAGAGTCAGACCCACATTTGCGCAGCGTTGCGTTCACAATATACATTAAAAAAAAATCCTCAGGCCAGCAGGCCACTTAAGAGGCCAGGCCATCGGGAAACCTCCCGGTCCTCCCGATGGCCAGTCCGGGCCTGACGGCAGATCTGTAATATGTAATGCAGCCGAACCGTGTATTACAATGCCGTTATGTGATGACTTTCAAAGAGAAAAGCAAGAACACTCGGAATTAAGTATTATCTTATTTTTTATTTTTTTATTTCCGATTTCATATCATATAAACACCAAATCCCAACATGCATTGCGGCTAAAACATCCAATCAACGAGCTTAAACCATAGCTGAGGATCTTGGGTAATCGCTCGAAATGCCTATGTCTGTTTCCGGTTATTTTTATTTTGAAATTCAGTTCCTGACGGACGTCAAAAAAGCCTGAGATTATGGAATTAAACAAATAAATAAAAACAAGGATAATTGTGTGTTATTGGTGAGTTATTCAGAAAGAATAACAAATTAGAAAGAAAAAAATATTTTTAAAAATACAGATCTCAGTATTCTGCGGCTCTGAGCCCCATTTATTTTCCTCACAGATGACAAAAAAAATCCGACATTATACGATTTAAAATAAAAACAATAATCGTGACTTGATATTTAGTAAAAACATGTTTTTATGAACCCCACAGCTTCCGGTCTTCCAAGACCCGAACGGACAAAAAGACGTGCTGCAGGCACGAAACATACTACCAATAGAAATACATTGCTTTTAAAATCGTTTTGTGTGACACGAAAAAAAGGGGAAAATCGTGTTGGTGAACACGAATCAATAGATTAAATGTCGTGACTATAACACGAAATGCCATGAGACTGGGTTCGCTCCTAGTACTAGACTCCTAGCACTAGGATGGGTAGATGCGGAGAACAATCTTCACTGTGTGTGCTCTGCATGTGTCGCCATTAAAGAGAATTTCGTCCTCCCAATATTATATTAGGACTATCTAGTGTGCAGCCGTTTGGCTGACACTTTTAAGCACCGGCCACGGTTACTTTTGTAGCTGCGGTTCTAAGCCGTGTAAGTACTGGCCATAGTTACTACTGTAACTTCGGTTATAGGCCGTGTAACTGTAAGTATGGCCATAGTTACTACTGTAACTACGGTTCTAAGCTGTGTAAGTACTGGCCATAGTTACAGCTGTAACTACGGTTCTATGCCGTTAAGTACTGGCCATAGTTACTACTGTAACTACGGTTCTAAGCCGTGTAAGTACTGGCCAAAGTTACAGCTGTAACTACGGTTCTATGCCGTTAAGTACTGGCCATAGTTACTACTGTAACTACGGTTCTAAGCCGTTAAAGGTAGGGTAAGTAAGAATGGAGAAACCAGCTCGAGTACGCTAGAATTTGAAAGTACACAACCAAAACAGATCTGCCCCTTCCTTCAGACTTCCTTACAGAGCCCCTCCTCCAAAACACACGAACGTGCACATGTCCAATGAGGGCACGGGATAAGTTTGTGCACGAGATGGAAGGCTGACAGGCAGGTAGGCCATCCAGTTATTATAGCCGGGCCGGCTCAGATGATTGGTCGTGCTTTTTACAGCGCCACGGCTTCCACAGATGAATTTTTTGTATGTATTTATTGTCAAAGCATTTCATGTATTATTCATTGCGATCGGGATGTTAAGAGCATTCCATGGAATATAACAAAAAGTGTTTCTGAAGTGAATAACCTACCCTACCTTTAACTCCTCCAAAATAATATAGTTTATTTAATAATAACACTGAATATGTGAATCATAACATTGATTGAGCTCTGATAGGAATAATATGATTGTTAATATTATCACATTAATTCAGACAAACATAGATGAGACAGTTAATTAATGTTATTGCAGCAGTACATTTGGTACCCCTGCTGGTCTTTTATTTAGTATTGTTCAGTTAAAATTCATTCAATTATGTCTGCCACCTTATATATTTCTATTTAAGGCTTTACTGATGTGCCACAATAATGTCACCTAATGTTATTGAGTTAAAATATCAATAGTGTGTGGCTTTCTAAGTTAACATTGATTGACTGCGATTAAATCAGCATTTACTTCTGCCAGGGGATGCCACCCCTCAAAACCTCCTGTCACCCTCTTGCCACACTTATACAGTCTATGTTGCCCCCATGAATATTTTTCTAGATACGCCCCTGACTGAGAGGCAGAGAGAGCTGGAGGGGAGACGACAAAATATCCAGCAGAGAATCCAGGACAGAGAGAAGGAGGTGACAAATGACAATAAAAGTACATTGCTGTCATTGCTTCTAGTGTCTACAGTGCCTATTGAGCCGTTTTGAGCGACGTGGATCAAGCCCCGATCTAGCCCCTCTCTCTCACTGTCTAAGTGAATGGGTGCTGTAAAAACTACACTGCACATGCTCAGAGTATTTTTCTATTCAATGTGTGCGGCAAAACAATAATCACCATAGGGGCACTGTGCTGGCATACCTACCAAAAGTCATCTCATAATTCAGAGAGCTGATTGGCTGTAAGTATGTGTGCCGCCAAAATTGTGGTTTTCACCGTGAACTTCTTACTGGAAACATGAACAATAAATCACCTCCTTCGTTCAGATTGTCGATTGTTATTTTTTATAACATGTTTGAATGTTAAAAAATAACAATCGACAGTGTAAACATAATGATGTAAATAACCCAATTTGTGTTCTGTGAAACGGAAAAGGATTTTACATTGTTTTTGTTACTTTCGTTGCAGTGTCTTAAATGTAATTTAGGTTAACTTCCTGTTTGAAGTTGTTGCTATGGAAACAACATGACGGAGAAAAAAGTAAGATTTCTACATATAATAACGGACAAAGTAAAGAATGAAGTGGAGGCTATGTTTAAATGTTCGGAATTTGACCTTGTATGATGGTCCTCTTGAGTTGCCTTACAGCCAATGCGTGACGTCATTGGTAAGCGTATCGATCGGACCCCGAACACATATGGTGACACGTGTCACTACCCGATCCGTCCCCCTGCCCGATCGGTACTGCGCATGTGCGAGATGGTCCGCCATATTGGACAACTCCTGACGGCAACCCAAGATGGACACTCGACACAGTGGCTTTTAGCAAAGCTCAAAAATAAAACGAGAGAGAGATGAGTTGTTGTTATTACAACGTGACTTCACTATTATTTAACAACTCTTTTTATTGGATTCTTTCATTTGGGGTTAAGTACATTGTCAGAATAAGTGAGAAATGGATTTAACTTCTGTTAGACAGCTATCATACTGAATAAATATGTACTGTGAATGTATGCAAAAATGTATGGCATATGGCTGCAAAAATGTATTGCACATGGCTGTCGCGGCCGCGGCCGCAGCTAGACCATATTGCCTCAAACAGCGAGTCTGCAGCATGGATGTATAATAAGATATATAATAATAAGATAAGATATATAGAATAATAGAATAGATAATAATAATAGAATAATAAGATATAAGGTCTGCAGCTGTGCTGACTTGAGACCGGGGTTGCGTTCCGATAATCCAAAAATCAGCTCCTAAATTCTAACCCTATCTCCTATTCCTTGACCTCTGAGTGAAACATCACGGGGTTAATATGGGATTAGTTTTGTATCATAAAAATAAAGCAACACTTTCTCAGAATAAAGCAAAACTATGAGTTTAAAAGAAGAAAAAAACTGAGTCAAGCAAAATAAAATTAATTTCAAAAATAAAACTATAAGTTGCAAACAAATCATTTGTGTAATCATGTAAACTATAAGTTTTTTTTCTTTGTGTTAACATATCTTTTTGTTGAAGTTCTTGTTTCTTGTTTCTTCTCAATGATCAGACTTTTGCTCTCGCTGCAGCTTTCTCGTTTGCGCTCCCTCATTTTTTGTTTGAGATTTTTGACACAAACATCCCAGGTGGGCGGGACTTTCAGGGGTGCGTCCCATTGGCTACTCCGTTTTTGAGTGACAGCCCACTACACCACAGATCATACAGTGCAGCTCATGCAGCAAACTCCGGAGTCCACTCGGCCACGTTAGTGTCGGTGTCTCCTGGGGAGTTTCATTGAACATATCGGACTTCTCTTATGGCTTGCTGTGCATTAGACTTGTGTAGTTTATACTTTATTCCAACTTAAAATATTTGAATACCTAAACACACTGCTGCTGTTAAATAATTTTCCAATTTGGATTGATAAAGTGTCTGTCTGTCTATTTATTTATTTTATAGATAAAAAAACACATCTATGTATTTTCAAGCTAAAGGTGCACACTATGAACTGTGTACTATTATTTTTCAAAGACATATTACATTTCAAACGCATATATTGCTATTTTAGGACAAACAATTAAAGACTGCTTTAATTGACAAATTCTACAATATAAAAGTGACAGAACACAGAACACACCAGACCTAGGCTGCATACCAACACAAATAGGAATATGCTCACATCTCACTATATGTTGGTCTGAAGAGCTGAAGCATTCAATACAATGGTTACAAACTGTGTTGTCTCATTCTATATCCTGTGAGAAAATGATATACATTTAGCATTACAATTTCGACATACTATTCCTGAGGAAGATCTGAATAAACAACAGATTTTAATGGAATCTCTAACATTTTTATGTAGAATAAAGACAAAATAGTGATTATACAAACTACATTTATTGAAATTTGAACTAGAAGATGAAGTCTCAAAGAATGTTTTAAATAAAAGGACATACAACAAAAAGGTGGATAATAATAAAATGTATTAAATGTATATGTAAAGACATTTGGTCAAATGAAATGACACGCCCAGCGTGGAGGAAGATGGTGCAGGTCTCTCTTCATGCCCCCTCCGTGCTGTCCCCTCAGAGGAAGTGGAAAACGGGAGAAGACTCCGGACACCACGCTGTCTCAATGATCCACACTGTTAATATGGGAGGAAAATAAATGTTTTAAGGAAATGAAAAATATGAAGTTAACAAATAAAACACAGGCTCAGGGGCATCATGGACGGTAGGTTTCCTACAAAAGTTAACTCAGCTCCATTGATTTTCATATCAAATGAGCGTGTTATAAAAATCAGCTATCATGGCTTATACTTGCATATCTAAACAGAATCATGAAAGCCTGTTGGTAGTCAGGCACAGGAGTCCGTTTGAGTGTGTGCGCCGGTGTCTGAACACTCACTCACTGCTAGCTATGTAGCTAACTGTAGGCTACTTAGCTTGCATTGTTATGGATCTAAAGGTAGCAAAAGCTAACTTTCATAGTACAGCTTTACTTTTCACTTAACACAATAAAGAAACAGGACAGTATAGTACACTACAAACAACACAAATGATCAATACTTACATATATTTTCACTTATAGTAGATTTATAATAATTGAAATGTTGGTTCTTCTGGGGCGTTCTATCCACGCTCAGCTACCGCACCGCAGCTGCACTGTACAATCGCTGGAGGACCTGGGCTGTCACTCAAAAACTGAGTAGCAATGGGGACGCACCCCTGAAAGTCCCGCCCACCTGGGAGGTTTGTGTCAGAATCTCAAACAAAAATGAGGGAGCGTAACGAGAAGAGCTGCAGCGAGAGCAAAAGTCTGATCATTGAGAAAGAAGAAACAAGACTGCAAACAAAAACTATGTTAAAACAAAGAAAAAATACTTATAGTTTACACGATTACACAAATGATTTGTTTAGAACTTATAGTTTTATTTTTGAAATTTATTTTATTTTGCTTGACTCAGTTTGTTTTCTTTTAAACTCATAGTTTTGCTTTATTCTGAGAAACTGTTGCTTTATCTTTATGATACAAAACTAATCCCATAGATTAAGGGATAGTGGATAGGAGAATTCAAAAGGACTTAGGAGAGAGACCGCGGTACTTGAGAGAATCCGAATGCACTTTCACTATCTGACGTGTTTATGATGCGCCAGCGGACGTCATTGTGTGCGTCTGCTGCTGTGGTGAAACTATGGAAACTACGGTGTTCTATACAACGGACTACAACATGGATGTTTAATAAGAACGAGGGACTCATCTAGAGACTCTGCACCGTGCTCTGATGCTGTTGTTTTATGCTTTATGAACGTGGACAACAGAGAAACATATTCTTCATGACCAAAGTTGTAATTGAAATAAAAAAGGAAAGTGAAATTTATGCTCGTCACCCTCTCCCTCCGTCCACATTAATACAAATGATCCCAATACGTATGATTAGTATGAAAATATCTTAAAAATCAGATACAAATGTATTGATTATAAACGTTAGTCCTTAACACCTATCACCATTCAAACATCTTTTAAAAGTTGAACAAAACCCACACAGCTCAGTTAAATGTTGACTTTATTTGATCATTTCAGTAAAAAACTAACGTTCATATTTCTCTTTTTGATTATAATGCTGATGAACGTTCAAACAAAGCACTTGTGCAACTTACCACATACGTTTTAAAATGCTTAATAAGCACCGTAACTTTCATTATATAATTTCTCCCGTCATAATCGTTTGTTATCGTTTGTGTGACGCAAATGCTGCGGCTACAAATGCACAAGGCATTGTGGGGCAGCATTTTCTCCTCTCCTTTCGGTAAGGGAGGTCCAGTGGTTCCTAAGCTAAAGGAGGTTATAAGGAAGTTTGAAACCTCCTTTCCTTTCATTTGGAGAATAGAGAACCGCAGTGACGCGTCCAAAAACCCGGAAGTAAGTTAGCATTTTTAGCACTTCCGGTTCCTTCGTCAAAAAGCAATGCATTTTTTCCATAGGTTTTTGAAAATAGCTCGAAATAAGGTCTGTGGTTGACACAAATTTAAGAGATAAATCACGTTTTGTTCTACGAAATTAATACATCAGCAGTGACCCCACTGGTGATTTTTGAAGAGTTTACGTGTCTGAAAAACGATGGTTGTCTGAAAAACGATGGCTATTTCAGTTTACAAAACTCAGCAGTGGTTCCATGATCAAAACCAAGCCAAACTCCAGCATGTAGCGGCTGAGTGAATGTGGTCTGGACTCTGTGGAGGAGAGTCATGGTTTCAGAGACGCTGTAGAAGGACAGAATACCTGCTCTGTGATCCAGGTACACTCCTACTCTGGAGGATAGAGGACCTGAGACAGGAGTGATGATACTGTTGAAACGAAATGAATAACTGTTTTGGAAACACTCTAAGGAACAAGATTTGTCATTGTATCCAAAGAAACATTCAGTCCCACTCCCTGCTCTGCTGATATTCTTATATGCGACTACATCTCTTTTTCAAGGGAGACCTGCAGCACATTGGGTATAGGCCTACAGAAAAACAACAGAAAACAAAAAGGACATCAATACAACATAATTACAGGGGTATAATTAGCAACCTATTCACAATGACAGATATCTAATAACTTTTCATCTATCCGAGCTTTAAAATGATGCAAGGGAACCAAAATGCTCAGTTTCAAAAAAATGTGCATAGTGTTCCAAGCTAGAGGAGCAGCATACATAAAAGCTTTAGTACCTAAACAAATCCTAGCACTTGGCACATGTAATAAAAACACATCCTGGGATCTCAGGCAATAGCTACTTGCCACTCTCTGTGAGATCAAAGAGCATATATAAGTTGGTAGTTTACCCAACATGGCTTTATAAAAATGTACCAATGACTGAGCCTCCGTACAGTTAGTGAAGGCAGACCTGCCTTGGCATACAGGGTACAGTGATGAGTAAGTGCTTTACAGTTAGTAACAAATCTCAGAGCACTGTGATAGGCGGCATCTAACTTTTCCAGGCAATGGGCAGATGTATTCATATAGATCAAATCACCATAGTCCAGCACAGGTAAAAAGGTCACAGTGACTAGCCTTTTCCTGGCCTCAAGTGAGAAACAGGACTTGTTTCTGAAAAAGAAACCTAGTCTAACCCTCAGCTTTTAAAGCAGATTAATGACCTGAAGTTTAAAAGGGACAATCATCAAGCTATATACCTAGGTATTTATAACAGGTAACCACTTCTAGTACTTGTCCTTGCATAGTAACAATATCCAAAGCAGTCTCTGGAGTCTTTTTTGCTTTTGAAAAAAGCATTACCTTGGTTTTCTCAACATTTAAAAGAAGCTTAAGCTCAGCGAGCTGAGTCTGAATAATGTTAAAAACAGCCTGTAATTTAACACCAGCCTCTTTAATGGAGGGACCTGAACAGTACATCACGGTATCATCCGCATAAAAATGTAAAGCAGCTTCATTCACATTTTCACCTAAACTGTTGATATATATGGAGAATAAAAGTGGACCTAAAACGAACCTTGGGGAACACCATTAGCAATGATGTTCAACCACTCAGAAGTGAGCCCAT
>NC_136907.1:74223164-74301812 GCF_949606895.1 Notothenia rossii | reverse complement strand
CAAAATTCCCTCCAGAGAACAAGAAGGAGCATTTTTGTCTAACTTTGACGTGGGATAAAAAACATTTCTTCCATAAGTAGTTTATGAAACTGCCATGTTTGTACTTAATACTTCTAGGACTACTTGCAAACATAATATGAACTACTTTTACTGTGTACTTTTTCAGTAATTTGATTTTCAAAGTCCCCTCCAGAGAAAAAAGATTGAACATTTTTGTCAACTTTAATGTGGTCTAAAAAACATTTCTTCCATAAGTAGTTTATGAAACTGCCATGTTTGTACTTAGTACTTCTTAGACTACTTGCACAAATAATATGAACTACTTTTTTGACAAAAATGCTCATTCTTGTTGTCTGGAGAGGACTTTGAAACTCAAATTACTGAAAAAGTACAAAGTAAAAGTAGTTCATATTATGTTTGCAATTAGTCTAAGAAGTACTAAGTACAAACATGGCAGTTTCATAAACTACTTATGGAAGACATTTTATTTAGACCACATTAAAGTTGACAAAAATGCTCATTTTTGTTCTCTGGAGAGGACTTTGAAACTCAAATTACTGAAAAAGTACACAGTAAAAGTAGTTCATATTATGTTTGCAAGTAATTCTAGAAGTATTAAGTACAAACATGGCAGTTTCATAAACTACTTATGGAAGAAATGTTTTTTATCCCACGTCAAAGTTAGACAAAAATGCTCCTTCTTGTTCTCTGGAGGGAATTTTGCCATTCTCAAAAAGTACACAGTAAAAGTAGTTCATAGTATTTGTGCAACAAGTTTATGAAGCAATAAATCCTACAATTATTCTCATAAATTACCCTGTTCCTCAATTGCAAATAATAGAAATGAACCACATGCCATCCTTTACTTTGTAATCCAGCTTCCCAGAGTTGTTTTATTGCATTACCGTAAACCTGTAACTAATCGCGCACTCGAAATACAGGGGCGGCTGGTTTGAACACGCAAAAGTGAAAGACGGCTGGCTTGACCGCAGTCCTTTGGCGGCCTTCCAGGATCCCGCCTACTGCAAAACAGACCAGAACCAGGTTATGACATGCTTTTATTCCGGCACTGATTACCTGATTCCGATCAGCTGTCTGGCCTCCGACCGAGCCACTCCTTCACTCCAGCAGCCGGCGCCCTAACCACACACCGCTGACACACCATTGTTGTTGTAAAAAGGTATTATGTGGAGCCTCGTTCTAGTGCTTGCATCCTGATTGCTGAGTCAACAATAAAGCACTTCCATGTTTATGTTCATTTGGCACGTGTAGCCTATGTGTTGATTGGTTCATGTGTGTAGCATTTTTAATGGCAGTGTTTTGAAAATGGCAAACAGCTGAAAATGTCAGATTTCTGTGTCTTACTTAGAGAGCCGTGTGCAGTGTTTTGCAAAAAGTGCCAAGTTGAATTGCAAATTGGGTGCACAGCTGGAAATGTGTTTAGTGTTTTGGTGATTTGAGCTGAGGTTTTGCTCTTTGAGTGTGAGTTTAAATAATTATGCTTTATGTGAGACTGTTTTAGGCTGCACAAATCCAGCACTGCTGAGTTTCTACATGGACATTGTGAAACGCTTCTGCTCTGCGGTCTTCTCCTTTACCTTGGATCTGCCAGAAACACTTCCCTAAAGGGGCGTGGCCAGCAGCAGCTCATTAGCATTTAACTACAGACACAGAATCAGAACTTTTGGAAAAGGGCTGAAACAGACATGACATGCTTTAATTCATGATCTGTTTGGTATTTTGAACAAAAGACTTTAGAGACAGATTTTGTATATATATATGAGACTATAATATATTGATGAAACACAGTATAATACGTGACTGTTAAGAGAAAAGTTTAAAAACAAATATTCTGACTTAAATCTCAGAACATAAAAAGGAAAATCACTTTTGGTCAGATCTCACATTTTTTTCACGTGTGGTCTTAATCCCCTTCCGTAGAGGATAACAAACAACTACATGTATTTATAATTCAACTCAACTTAGTGCAGCTTCACTGGAGAGGATAGATCATTCATTTTACGATTTAAAAAACAAAAGAATGAGATTTTCACTTGTGTCCTCTTAGCTCTTTTTTTACAGACATGTAAATGTGGCACTCATCTCTCATCTTGAAAATAGAAACACAATTTATGACAAACTCAACATGTTAGCTTTTATTTTAATGTGTTTTATTTCCTTCTTCAAACTTTCATTTATGCATTCAACACATTGAGTCTTAGTCAAAAATAAAAGACATTTAGAATAAAATATCCACAATGAAAGAAGCTCTGGTGCTTTCTCTCTCTCATGCTTTACAACAGAAACACCAACATACAAATACATCAATATCGATGTTCAACAAATATTTAGAGCAACGTTTACATTTCAATGCAGAGAAATATGAGTTGAGGTTAACAGAAATCCTCCTGAGCAGTGACAGCCTCCATGGCTAAACAGACACAGGAAGGAGCGCCGCCTAAAGAAACTCCAACATCTACAGAACAACTCATGAGAAGATGTTAAAGCACATCCCATAATGTTTGATTGACAGCTGATCTCTGTGCAGTGAAGACCTGAACAATCAGCTCTCAGCAACAATGATGGACACAATGAGTTTAAGAAGTAGAAGAGTTCCTCAAATGACTTCAGGCTATTTCAGTTTACAAAACTCAGCTGAGGTTCCATTATCACGGCCAAGCATAACTCCAGCATGCAGCGGCTGAGTGAATGTGGTCTGGACTCTGTGGAGGAGAGTCATGGTTTCAGAGACGCTGTAGAAGGACAGAATACCTGCTCTGTGATCCAGGTACACTCCTACTCTGGAGGACCGAGGACCTGAGACGGAAGTGTGGATACTGTTGTGACGAAATGAATAACTGTTTTGGAAACAATCTAAGGACCAAGATTTGTCATTGTTTGCAAATAAACTTTCATTCTCTGCTCTGCTGATATTCTTGTATGAGACTGCTACATAAACTCCTCCCCCTCTCCGCTCCACCTCCCAGTAACAACGTCCAGTCAGACTCTCTGTACTCAGGACCTGACAATATTTGGTGAATCTGTCTGGGTGACTAGGATAAGACTGGTCTTGTTTCATGTTTGTTGCTTTTCTGCCCCCCTCAGATAATAACAGCTGTGTGCATGCTGTGTTTGGATCCAGATTGATCTCCTGTGAATATTCTAAGAACCCAGCTCTGGTGGTGGGCTCTGCTGCTGACAGTAAAACATCCACTTCAGTCGGTGAGACGTTTGTCCATTCCTCTCTCAGGACGTCCTGTAGTTTGTCTCTGACTGCTGACAGGGCCGCCGTCACGTCCTCAAAGTAGCTCAGAGGACGGATGTTGGTGCTGGAGGAGTGTGTAGCTTCACTGAGGGCTGGCAGTGAGGAGGGGTAGCTGAGCAGAAACTGGTTGTGATCCTCTGTGTGAGACAGCAGCTTCAGCTCAGCGTCTCTCCTCTTCAGCTCAGAGATCTCCTGCTCCAGCTTCTCCTGGAGCTCTCTGACTCGACTCACTTCTCTCTCCTGCTGGGATCTGAGCTGCTGCTTCACATCAGAGCTTATTTTCTTCATGAGACGGATCAGCTCAGTGAACACCTTCTCACTGTCCTCCACTGCTTTATCAGCAGAGCCATTGACGGCCTCCACCTCCTGCTGAAGCAGCTTCACCTCCTTCTCTCCGTCCTGGATTCTCTGCTGGATGTTTAGTCGACTCCCCTCCAGCTCTCTCTGCCTCTCAGTCCTCTCTGCTGCAGCTGACACCGTGTCGTGGCCTTTGTGTTCGTCCACAGAGCAGAGATAACAGATACTCTGCTGATCAGTGCGGCAGAACATCTTCATCACCTCGTCGTGACGAGAGCAGATGTTCTCCTGGAGCTTCTTGGAGGGCTCCACCAGCTTGTGTTTCTTTAATGGAGCTACGTCATAATGAGGCTGGAGGTGTTTGTCACAATAAGAGGCCAGACACACGAGGCAGGACTTACATGCTCTCAGTTTTCTCCCAGTACAAACATCACAGGCCACATCTTCAGCTCCAGCATAGCAGTGATCAGCAGGAGCAGCTTGAAGTCCAATCTTCTTCAGCTCCTCCACTAAAGCTGCTAACATGGTGTTTTTCAGCAGGACAGGCCTCGGTGTGAAGCTCTGCCTGCACTGAGGGCAGCTGTGGATCTTCTTCTCATCCTCTCCATCCCAGAAGCCTTCAATACACTTCATGCAGTAGCTGTGTCCACAGGGAGTAGCCACCGGATCCTTCAGTAGATCCAGACAGATCGAACAAGAGAAGGTTTCCCGGTCCAGCTGAACTCCTTTCTGCGCCATTTCTCCTCTCAGTGGCAGCGAGTGTCTGAGTTTCACTTCCTGAAACCTGAAACTATGAGCTGTGATCTGAACAGGATGTGTGTGAGCAGTGAATGTGGCCTATCAGCTCTTGTTCTTCACCCACATGTTGGTTACACCCATCCTCCTCAGTGTGGATCTAAAGGGGAGGAACCAGGAAATACAGAGTGGAGCTGGCTGCGTCTGAGAGCAGGAAGAAGAGGGAGGGCTTATCAAACTCTGAGCGCTGACACTCTGAACTGTTTCCTCATTTACAAACGGAGCCTCGCTTACAACCTGCTCTACATTTGAAAACAGTCTTCAGCTGTAAAATATTTGTTTTAAATTGAGGCTTTCGTAGCACACGGCTCCACACTCATGGTAGCAGTGGTGAAAGAAGTACTCAGATATTCTACTAAAGCAAAAGTAGAAATACTACAGGGTAAAAATACTGTGTAACAAGTAAAACTACAAAATAATTGGTATCAATACTTAAAGTACTCCTTATGCATAATGGCCCTTTTCAGAATCGCATAGAGTTAATATAATGATTATTGATGTGTTTATCACAGTTATTAAATGTAGAGCTAATTGTAATAACTTTATGTCCTGCTGCTGGATATCTTAACCTATAAATATCTGTCAAAGTGTATTTAATAATTGATTTATATTTTTGAATTATCTACTAATCTATATCTAACTGGTAACTAAAAGCTGTGAAATTAATGCAGTGGATTAAAAAATACAATACTGTCTTCTAAAATGTAGTGCATGCAGACCTATAAAGCAGCATAAACTGAGACGTATTGGCATCAAAAAATAGTTAAAGTACCAAAAGTAAAAGTACTTACTGCGCCCAATGTCCCATTTTAGAATCTTATATTGAATTACTGGATTCTTTCATTTTGTTTACATTAATGTGTTCATCACAGCTGTTAAAGGCGGAGCAACTTTTACTTTATATAATGCTGTTGGATATCTTAACCTGTAATTATATATCACTGTTTATTTATATTTCCCACAGTTAAACGCATATAAATGTGTATCTTTTTTATAATGTCAATTTCTGGATTTTCTCTCTCATTAGTAAAATATACCACCAAATCTAAATCTACCATTAAAATGATAGACTGTTCATTTCTTTGTAAGTGGGCAAACTAACAAAATCTGCAAGGAATCACTTATTTCCTCCACTGTAACAATATATACCACTTTATAAGCTATCAAGCTATCAAATATGTTTTGTGGCTCCAGAGAATAATTGGTGGAAAAGAGGGCAAAATGGCTCTTTTGGTCAGAAAGGTTGCAGACTTCTGTCCTAGGGTCACAATGAATTTTTTTCTAAATGTTTTTCTGTCAGGATAGGAGGTTACTTTATCTCATTGCCTCATACAAAAAACTGTAATTATTCAAAATTGTGAGCACCACAACAGGTGCATTCAACTTATAACCATACGCAGCTAAAGGCACATCGTAATCATAACATGTATACAGTCTTTGTTTTAACAGTATATTTAGAGGTTTAGTTTTGTCACTTCCATCTGTTTCTCTTCAACCGTACATTACCTTTTGTTTTTACATTAAAAAGGTGAAAGTTTTCTAATGAAAAGGGACACAATTAAGTAGACTCAAAAGGTGTGTTCAGACTATATCCAATGTGAACACTTCCTAAATATACTTAATGTTGTGACTTTTCCTGTATGAACCCACTATATACTCAACATGTTACGTACAAATCATTTATGGTTAAACAGAAAAGGTTCAAATCCCCTCAAGCTCAGAAACATTGTTAAACAGAGGATTGGCATTCATATCACCTGACACCATAACTGTCTGCATGCCATATCCCGCATTAACCACAGAGTGGCAGCGTTGCCTCTTAACCCATTCATATACCACCCTTTATGTATGTCTTCCTGGGACCCGAGGAAAAAACGTGTCTTCCAATTTCCTTTTTTGGGTGATTTCCTACCTCTTTAGGGTTAAAAAAAACCTCTTGCAATTTAGACTTTTTTAATTTAATTTAATTTGTAAAAGTTATGTCCACTGTAGAGGACGTCGGGACCATTTTAGTTTGAAAACAGCCAAAATGAACAGATAGATTATGTAACGTATTATGGTTATAGAGTGATATTAATACAATAATACATTCACCTTTATTTAAAACATGAATAAGTCATTCATCTGAACATTGCTGTTTATTTGATCACTAAAAAACTAGTTTGGTTTTTGGTGAATCTTTCCAGATCTTCAAAGACTTTGTAGTCAATGTAGTGGGAAAAGTACCTCATTGACTCCAGTCGGCACGGGCTGTAGGGTCATCTTGACTAGTTGTATGGATGTGGTCTCCATTTTACCTGCTCATAGAAACAAAGCTTGCATTCCTGAGACAATTCTCATTTTTCATGGCTCCACTTCAAATAAAAACAACAATAAGACATACGTGCTACTCTTAGTCTTGGCCCACAGAGGGCCTTGTCTTTCCAGCTCGTCCCTATCTGTCTCTCTCTCTGTATCTGTGCGCTCATGGAGCCTCCTGCATCTTTCCCCCCCTTCCTCTTGACCCTCTTCTATCCCAGGCGTGAAATCCTCATCTCTCTCATCATCTGAGAGCTCAACATCTGAATCTCCCTGAACTATCTGGTACAGAAAATCTCTGCTTCAGTTCCGTCTCCTGCAACAATATTGAGTCCATGAAGATGGTCCTGACGTCCACTAGGATGGACATTTATAAAAGAGCTGTTATTTCACAACTTAAATTATTTAATTGCTTTCAGAACTAATTATATAGTTCCTCACATGTTAATAAACGAGAACACATATGATTTTCATGGTAAAAATGTAAATTATTCAACAATATTTGACTTCTCCTCCTGCTTCTATAAGATTTTGTTTTTGGTATGCCAGCCATTTTGGATGAAAAGAAAGAGGGACTTCCCAGCATGCAATTTTAACGAATGACATATCACTGGAAAGACCAGGATGAGCGGCTGTGGCTCAGTGGATAGAGTGCCGGACTTTGAATCAGGGGGTAGCAAGTTCAATCCCCACTGCAGTCAGCATGTCGTTGTGTCCCTGGGCAAGACACTTCACCCCAAATTGCTCCTGTGGGGATTGTCCACAGTATTGAGTATGTAAGCTGCTTTGGATAAAAGAGTACACAAATGACATGTAATGTCCTCTGTGTATACATCAGGGATTGATAGAGTAGCTCAAAAGAGTAAAAGGAGATGCGTGTTAACAAAATGTCTACAGTGGACATTTTCAATGTGCTGGGTCCCAGGAGGATATACAGTCTGATTCCAGCAAATTAAACTAAAAGCATTCTCACTCAACTGTGTTCCTCAGATCAGGGGAAATGTTTTATGAGTGGCATTAAACTGCAGTGTGATCTCATGTGAACTCCAGGCATGTGGCTTGGGTTGAGGTGAGGTTTCCGGACCAAATTGGTGCAACTGAACCACTTTCCCACACGCTGCTGGTGTGTTGTGCTCATTTGATCTCTCGTTTCTTTGCTGCAGAGTTGCATTGCATCTATACTTACATATTGATCTCTACTGTAGTCTAGCTGTGTAAGAGCCAAACAGAAATAGGTATGTTTATCAATCTGACTCCACAAAGTTGTAGTTATTGAAGTAATACTTGAGGTAATAAAAGCTGTTACTTCTGCTGTTGATAATTCAGTGTCATGCAGAAACTGAATGTACATTTAACGTAAGGAGCATAACTTAAATATGTTTGCTTCTATTTCACTTCTGCTGCCACCTGGCACTGCACACAGCCAGATACAATGGATATATTAGGGATCTTTCTTCAATTGCATTATCAGTTCTACATTTAGTCAAACTAAATAATCTTAATAATCCCACCGGCATCAAGGCTGGATTTTAAATGTAATGAAATGCACATTTGGGGTATTAATATACCACTAAAGCACATGTATACAGTATGGGTTGAAATGCCATGCCATGCTATGCCATGCCATTCTATGCCATGCCATGCTGTGCTATGCCATGCTATGACATGCTAATGCTTAAGCCTAATTTGTTCCTTTATAGCATTGTGTACTTGCTAAACACTTGTGAACACATTTTTAAAACACTTGTTTTTAATTAACATTAATAGAAGAAAGCAGCTCATTGTTGTACGTTATCTTATACGACTTGCATGAGATATAATTAGAAATTAATCAGTTGGACATCCAAGCTAAAGCCGCCAGACTACTGAGCATTTCCCTCTGATATGCCCTATTTCTCTGAGTCCTGAGGTTGTGTATAAGCTCTCTTGGTTATAAATGTGTGTGAAACTGATACTGAGAAAGAGCACTGTGCAAACTCTTCCTGAGCGGATTATGAGAAGTATGTGCCAGCATGATTGTGCGATGATGTAAAGAAATGGAGATGGTGACTTCATGTGTTCATCTCACCAGCTGGCAGCATCAGCTGCTACACACTCATCACACATTACAGTGATTTAAGATGCTAAATGTGGGAAGTAAGTCCTTTCATTGCTTCATCTAAAAGTGTGAAGTGTCTTTTTCAACGAATTTTGTATTTCAGTTACATATTAAGGTTATGTATTGATTATTTACCCATGCCACGTTGTGCTTCTTCTTAAGGTATTTTATCAGATTGATAAAATATTATAACAGAGTACTTTTAACTTTTGGTACTTTAAGTATATTTTGATGCCAATAGGCTACTTTTATAATTTTATTTGAGTAGCATTTAAATGCAGGACTTTCACTTGTAACAGAGTACTCTGTTACTAATACTTTTACTCAAATACAAGACCTGAGTACTTCTCCCACCTCTGACTACTTGAGTAAATGTACTTTTCACCACATCCGAGGTGAGGATGGGTTCACAGTTCAATGTGTGTTTGTTTGTGCGGCCCCTACGTGCCGCTGTTCTTCCTCTGTAGGCGGGGTCTAATTAACAAGAAGGGGTTTTGATGAACTGGAGCATTAAACAAAACAAAAAAACCAGCAGTAGTAGCATCGGAGCCGCGAATGAAACGTGTTCGGGAGATCCGGGCACTCCTCGATCCTTATTTAATTAATACAATTAAAATATTTAATTTTAGTTGACGCATTTTCATTGGACACGTTACGTTCTCGACGTAGCGGTGCGTCAAACAAAGCGAACCCTTTATAACAGTTTCAGCCAGTCCTCCTCGCCTCACTAACCGTTTTTATTTCTCTAAAAGAGGACACTTTTTCGGGCTAATGTTACTCTAAATCAACGGAACAACCAGTTTATCATCAACAAAAGGTAAGTGTTGTTATACTCACCTACGTTTTCTTTAAGATTTAACCCATGTTTAAATCGACTGTAAACGACAAAAGGGGAGAAGCGAGGAATGCTTGTCTTCAGGGGGAAACTTTGGGTGTGGATTAACGAAGTTAGCTAGCTAGCACTGGAAAGGCAGTTGTTTTTTCCCCCCCATAAATGTCCTTTTAAAGCTATGTTTTTTAACACTATGATGTGTGAAATGTCGCCATATTTCAACCTACACCTCAAGTCTGTCCCTGAATAAATCTTAAATTGGGCTTTGTACAGAAAGTAGGCCAACGAGGGCAGTTTGGGTGGTTTAAAGTGTGAGGAAATAATGGGAATTATCAGCACTGGATAGCTATTAATACAAGTATTACTCCCCTGTGAGTTTAAACCTTTACAGATACTTTTACACATCCTTATTGGTGTTTATACCTACACATTTATGTAATAACATGTCGAAAAACTAGCATCTTTCTGTGGCACTCAGACCTAAAAGCCTTTTGTTGGCCAGAGAGGACAGTATACATTTTTTAATGGGAATTATCATTACTGGATAGCTATTAATACAAGTATTACTCCCCCTTTTAAGTTTAAACATTGTAAAGTAACTAAGTACATTTACCCAAGTGCACTACTTATATACACTTTTGAGGTAATTGTACTTTACTTGAGTATTTAAATTTTTCTTCTACCCTATTATTATAGTATATTTTGATGCCAGTACTTTTGTACTTTTATCTAAGTCACATTTTGATTGCAGGACTCTTACTTATAACAAAGTATTCCTTTTACTCTGGTATTTCTACTTAAGTACAAGATCTGAGTATTTCTCCCACCTCTGAGTTTAAACTATTACAGAGACTTTCACACGTCCTACTTGGAGTTTATACTTACACATTTATGTAATAAAATGTCGAAAAACATGCCTCTTTCTGTGGCTCTCAGACCAAAAAGCCTTTTGTTAAGGCACCTAGGCATTGTCATATTACTACTCTGTTATAGTTTGTTTAAAGACATATTTACAGGCAGCTCTAGGTAAAGTCTTTTGTGTGTCTGGTCATCAATCAGGATATTTTTTGTCCTGAAAAGTGAAGATTGCATTTCAAACCACCTGGTTTTCCTTAGGAATGCTCTTAAAGCACTTGGGTCCATTTGTCCAACAAGGCTTTTCTCAATGTGTCCATAAAAACCCTTTGCTGATATCTTTACCATTTGTGTGTGGACAAAAGCAGAATTCACTTTAACTTCAGAAGGCTCATACATGTGGGGGAAAACATACATGAAAGACAACTAAACAAAAGCCCTTTGAAAGTCTTTAAACATTGAAATCAAGTTAGACATGTAGAGAACAGCCTGAACAAACCACAGCCGGATCCTAGAGTGACCAAACTACACTATGGGTCGTACAAACTGTGGTTGAGGATACACTACGGCGTCTTAAAGAAGGCCAGATCGGTTAACCAGAATCCAGAGCCTCTTGTTGAGCCTTGCCCACAGCTGTGATTCAGGACTGTTGACTCTGCAACATGTAAGCTGAACAAGATTGGTCTTGCTTGCCTCATTCACTTCCTGTAAAGGAATTGCAGCCTGAGGGAGTGTTTTCTTCCTTCCTTGTTAATCTCAGGGAGAAGCTTGATTCCTTCAACTAGTAATCTGCGTTCACCAGGGCCTAATTTAGTGACAGTGGAATAAAACGCCTCGGGTTAAGTGCTAGCTTTTCGTTGCATGTTAATGACATAGCAACAGCAATGTGTCAAATCAGAAAACATGCATGTTTCTGATCTTGAATGAATGACATGTGTGCAGATAATATACACTAGGCATGGTAAGTGTAGACATGAGTCTGTAGACTAGACTTAGATCAGACTCCCTGCAGATCCCTGAGTCACTTCCCTTAGTTACATTGTTGTGATGTTTAAACACAGCGGCCAGCAGCGAGGAGTGTCCGAGGCAGATTGAAGGGTCATTCAGCATTACTCAACTCCTTCCCCCCCCCCACGACTTGTCAGATATGAGTCATGGATGATCTGGCCTCCCAGTGACGGCCAGACGAGTCATGAGCGAGTGTTTGTTTGTAGATATATGATCATGGTTTAAACATTATCCCGTTATGGCTCTATCCCCATCCTTCTGTGATGGGAGTCCTTATAGCAGACTCATGAAAAGGGGGACATCGTTTGAGAATGTGCGGCAAGAAAGATATTTGTAGGTATTCTGAGTAGTAGTACAGAATATTGCTAAAACTGTATTTAATTAAGGATGCATTTTGGTCATAATTAGACCCGATAACAAGAATACAGCCATAAAAAGAAGTGACAAATGAAAGGCGAAAACTATTTGTCCGTTAATCTTTCCGTAGAGACAGAAATGTGTTTTTTTCACCGCTCAAAATGCTAGGATTTGCTGCTCTGCACTTAAAATACACTATAATCTTTGACTTTTGAACAAGAAAGGTTGGCTAAAACCTTTTGCTGTTTTAATCGATTATACAATTCATTTCCAGTGTAAGCTCTAAAAGAGAGAAAACAAGACACACTTCAAGAGTCATTAATAATAACAACAATAAATATCTCAGGTAATTCTCAAATGTGTTTTTATATCATGACTTTTGATCAGTTACTTCGATAAAATGTTAAAAAGAAATATGTTATAATGCCAATGTGTCATATTTAAAGGCAAATAACGTAATTTATAAGGTGTTAGAAATGAAATCCAGCCGCTGAAAGTAAAATACAGTCTCAGAGGAAACCGCTTTTTAAAAAACCGTGAGGGTTTCAAGTTATTTACAGCCAGAAATGTCCTCATGCCTCGTACTGAGTAGAGTCGGGGTTCAGGCTGGAAAGATGGAAAAAGCTCCCCATTTTTCAGTGACGTCGTTTCTTTTCCACAACATAATGTGGAGCAGGTTAAGAAGGAATGTGTTATCTCATCTCTCTGAGGGGAGATCGGCTTCTCCTCCTCATGGCAGATAAAACCAAGCGGGTCCTGACGTTGCTCTACAACTTAAAACATATACAAGCCGACTGACTTTTTTTTACTCTTTCTTAAATAAGCAGTGTCTAATTGAGTGAGTAACGCGAGAATTTGGTTTTTCAGATTTGTTCTATATGGCTTTTAGATCTTAAAGCAAATGTTATGTCTCGGGATGTCACGATCACCTTTCTTTGCTCCCGATCCGATTCCGATCATTTGATTTTGACAATCTGCCAATACCGATTTTTCCCGATCCGATCTTTATGCAATGCATTAAGAGAAAAAAAAGTTAAAAAGCATTCAAGTTGTCCCTTAAGGTTATTTTTTGATTGAAATGACCCATGGATAGCTTCACAGCAGCATTGGATCAAAACAAAATAAAGCTTATCAGTGTTTCACCACAAAATAACCATGTAAACAAATTGAGTGCAGATAGTGCAGTAACAAAACTAAAATAACTCTATTGGAAAGAGGTAGCTTGACTAGCTTCACAAGTTCACATTCAGTCACAAATAAATAAAATACAAATTTGGCTTAGTGCAGAATTCTAGCCTTAAGACTAACTATGAATGAAACGATGAATTCAGCTATCTTGGCTGTTATTTTGTTGGTCTTTTCACTGTTCTGGGGCAGTTTCTCTTTCCTTTTTAAACGTCTCTGAAAGTGTTGGTTGTTTCAGTGCCGTTACCTGAGTGGCCGCTTTGTACTCGTCGTGTTCTTGGTGGTGTTTGTTTCTCAGGTGGCGTATTATATTGGTCGTGTTGAACGTAGCTCTGTTCTTTCCACCACGCGGAACCTCCGCCTTGCAAACATTGCATCTGGCTGTTACACTGCCTTCGCTTTCAATTTTAAAATACTTCCAAACTCCTGACATATTCTCTGTCCCGACTCCGGAGTCACCAGCTGAATGTAGCCTCTCGTTAGCTTTCTGCTACTATTAGACACTGCGCCCACTCTGTTGCCAGATTTGAGAGAAATAAGCAACCAGGTCTTGGTTGCTTATTTCTCTCAAATCTGGCAACAGTGCCCAAAAGAAGCAACACAAACATGATGTTGTTTAATTATAAACCAAAACTAAGGCCTCAGGATGACTTTAAGACGTGAACATGGTCATTCTTGTTTTGTAACATTAAATAAAATAATACAAATGTATTAAAAAAAAATCAATCCCCTTCTCCCGATTCCGATCTTTTGAAAATCACGTGATCGGCTCCGATCCCCGATCACGTGATCGGATCGGGACATCTCTAGCAGAATGATAACATATTGCATTGATCATAATTGTCTTTCAATTAGTTTTTTGCAACAGAACGGTTATACCCTGTTGTTGTCATTACTCTTTGGGATGCTGGTGATACATGAGTCTGGGAGGTTCATAATGAATCCACTGGGATGAATCACCTGGAAGACGATACGGCTATTAAACGACTAAAGGCAGTATTTCTCATGCCGTTGCTTTCCCTTAAATGTGATAATGTTTCGTTTTGTACTTACCTTGTTGGTATCTTATTTATCATTTATTAAAGAAATAGTTTACAAAAACAGTAATGGGTAATTATACACTTGGCTGTTGTCTTTTTTGATAGTGATAATGATTTGGACACCAGCCGAACCCATGCATCATCGTAGGAAAAGGATTAAAGGGATGATATAAATGTTTAATAATCCGTTCAACCATTTCTTTAACCGTCAGATGGTCAAAATGTGTCTTTCTCATGATTTGTCCCAAGAGACACCCATCCATCACCTGGTAACACTCATGTAGTTTGACAGCACATTTAAAGTTCAGTATCAAGCATCATGCCAGATGTTGTCTGGATAAACGAGGTATTCCTGTGCGTACGTTTGGTTTCCTTTAAACATGCTGTGTGTGCGGTCAGCAGCGAGGGGTTCTTCCTGATCTTTCAGCAGCCGGTTGGAGAGAGAAAAAGGTCTGGGTGCGGCTTTAATTAAGGAAATGGATGCAGAGTCATGCTGAGTTGTTTGGGCACCTAATGGGCTGAGAGTGGAGTGAGAATTTCTGCAGCAGGTGTGGGGCTGTCTGGCTGAGCGTCGGGGGGGTGGGCCCCACATCTCAGTTTGTGGACTAACAGATGACCCACCCAACAGGAGCATTTCTGGGTTTGGGTGAATGCTATGGCTGCAAGATTCGGCAAATATAGGTTGTTTTATATTACATAGAATACAATAGAATCCTTTATTGTCATTATAGAGGTACAATGAGATGAGTAGAGCTACTCAAAAATACAAATGAGACGCACAACATTCAGGAGAGGACATTACATGTCACTTGTTAGACACTTTTGTTAGACGGGCAATCCCGATAATTTGGTGTGAAGTGTCTTGCCCAGGGACACAACGACATGCTGACTGCAGTGGGACTCGAACTGGCTATCCTCTGATTTGAAGATCAGTGCACTAAGCCACTGCGCCACACACCTACAACATACAAGCATTCATACTTCATTATGCAGATCAAGTTAAAGTGCAGGAATATATCGGTTCAACTGATTCCCTGATATTACAATTGCCATGTGATTTGCAAGAGGATCTCTACCAAATACACCACGACTTCTCTGCAGCGCCACAATACTTCATTCAGATATTTTCACTTATTTTACCTTTACCAATTTTTTGGGCTTACAGCAAATTCGATGTAGCACTTGTCCATACGGTTTATTTGATAGCATTTTGATTAATTGTGCAGCCGTAGTGAGCGCCAATTTTTTTTTTTTCCTTAGTGCAGCGTTCGTCATTTGATAACACCAGATGCATCATGTGACAGATCTGGGACACCCAACATGTCTAGGTTTATGTAGCATTTGCTAAAACCAGATATGGAAGTGTTTGGGTGTGTATAATCCGTTGATATTAGCTTTACATAGTTTGGACAAAGTAATGTCAACAGCTTAAATGTGGAGAACGAAAAAAGCAAAGCTATATGAGGTGTGTGTATAAACAAAGCAAGATGTACAGCGGTGTAATATCACATTATCTCAGTTTAGCATTACTTTTCAGAGATGGTGTTAATATGCAAACAAACGGTAGCATACAGTGATCACACACTATGGGCTGATTCAGTTTGAATTGATTGTTTTGCCTTCACGTGATCTTATTTAGTTTGGTGGGTAAAGCAAGCTGGACGGCTTTCAGTGAATCATTCAGACTGTTTTCATGTTTAAATCCCAAACTTAATTCTCCTATTGTGAGGATTTGCTCTATTTTATTTATTTTATTGTAAAATCAACATTTTCTGACCTTTTTATCGACCAACTAGGAATCGAGTAAATAATCTGGAGATGTATTGATGATAAAAAAAAAAGTAATCTGCGTAGTTCAATTCTCAGCAGTCCCTTGAAGGGCAGTGTAATACCAAGACATTTTTCTCTCTTGTGTGTGTTTCTTTACCTAGAAGGATGATTTTTAATAACTGATAGTAACTCTACTCTAGTAAATTACATTTGTTAGCAGTTTGTGTTGGATAGTGTTGACAGCAGCGTTTCCGCCGTCTTGCCGTCATTTGACGCTCATTCAGCTCGGAACGCCCTGATCTCGAGCCGAGGGCGTCCAATTTTTTTTATAATTTGAGAGAAGATCGAGAGTTTTTATCGCTTGAAATTACGAAAAGGAAAAAGGACAAGGACATCCCTCTGTTGGAGGGGCAAAGGAGTCTGGTGGGATTCTTTTCGCCGCCTGCAAAGCGTGTTCCTGGGACGAAAAAAACAAAACACCGCCGCATCTTCCAAGGACCATGCCAGGAGGGGTGTCTCTGGAGACGTAAAGAGATAGTATCTATAAGGGACGGTCTGGTTTGGCGGAAACACTGGTTGACAATATTTAAGTCAAGAGCTGCACGATATATCGTGTTGTGACGATAATCGCAATATTCACATCGCGTGGACGTGCGATTAAAAACAATATTTTTTTTTTTTTTAAATCTTTTTTTTTTTTCTTAGGACTTGCGATATTAAGTAGGCAAATTAACTTAAACACGTCATTTTACAATTATTTTGCTGCTTGCTACAAAAGGAAAACTTGCACGGCTCTCATGTCCGCAGGGGTACTTCAGTGAGTGACATGCTGGCTCTGCATGCACAGCAAACCACCAATCACAATCAAATCGCAAAAGCAAACGAACCCGGTGTAAAAACACTGAATAAAGTAGTTTCATGTGTTTCTCTGATAACTTAAGATCCAGACGTACGTGACTAACGTCCCTCATCGGGTTAAATATAGTTTACAAAATACCAATTGTATAGCATTTAAAGTTCAAGAAAGGATGGTTTGGGGGGAAAAAAACTGTCTTTTCTTCAATTCCTGTATGTTTTCATATCACAATATATATCGCAGGGGGGGGGGGGAATCGCAATGTCAGTTTTTTCCAATATCGTGCAGCCCTAATGTACACTTCTTTTTTCTCAAGAAAGAGGGTGAGCTCTCCATCAGTGTGGCTGATGCACAGTGTGGTTAACCTCTGATCGTATGAAAGCAGGAACCACTGAGAAACCAGCTAGACATGTGGTGGCTTTTGCAATTTCTTCCATTTCAATTGGTCGTATGCGTACACAAAGAGGAACTATGGGTATTAGCTGCTTTTTGTTTTTGTCCTGCTAGCTTCTGTGTTGAATTCACTCATCATCTTTGTATTCGTTGTAAAACCATCTCGTATGAAATGTGCACCCAAGAATGGAGTGACCGTTGTTTAACAACTGGTCCATTTAACCTCCATTTAAAAGAAGGAATTAGCTCCCAAACAACTTTAAATGATCACATTTGTTTTGACACTTCTGACATTGTTGTCTACCAAAGGAAGTTCTGCATTTACAAAACATATTTAGCAGGAAATGCTTTGTGCAGTTTCTGTTTTGAAGATATTTGTCAGATGTGGTTGTGGGTGGAGGTGGAGGCGGAGAATTGTCACATTTTGAAGATTTTAGTTTTTTCAAGTCGTGTTTGTCGTCATAAAGCTCACCTTGTTTCCATACAAAAGTGTTTGCTACAACAACAGTACATATACGACATAAACTCAACCATATGGAGGAACATTGTTTGGCCTATTTGTTGAACTGAGGTCCCCCGCAGTCTAAACATGGACTTTGTTAAGAGTTACTAACCTTTCCCAGATGTGCCCTGCTCCACCTTAACACAACACCAGACTCATTCATTCAGCGTTATATGGGCCTCAGAAACTCTTAGAGGCAGATCATCTGTTAAGTTTATCAACATATTTCTCTTTTAATCAGATTTTAAACAACTCTTTCACTTGAACGACACCCACCAAAAGCTACCCAGAAGACCCCAGCCCACCTGTTAGTGAGACTTTGTTGTGGCTGTGTTTACCTTATCTAACAAACACCTAGTTAAGCTATTAATGCTGTCTTGTAGATTATCAGTGAGCGGCCGTATGGAGAGGAAGTCTCCGGCCCCAGACTTTGCACAGTGTGTTTCCTTAGTTCATTACGCTCACTACCGTCAATGAACACAGGAAGAAGTAAACAAAGGAGCGATGACCGTAGTCTGCTTCAAACCCCTTATGGTAAAGTTGCTTTTGACTGAGACTCAAGCAAACCCTTAATTAAGGAAAAGACCTGTTTTGTCTTTGCTCACAGTGGGTCACTGAAAGGTCACAAGGCGGAGGATTTTCCTTTTACCCTCATTGATATAAACTGGTAGTAGACAAATCAGCGTATAGGTTTTCTTTAAAGACGACAAGAACAAGAAGATTTCAGTTTCAAGATCCAAAGGTTTAATTTCTATACGAGGTTACATGTCGAAGTGTCCTTGGGCAAGACACTTAACCCCAAAAATGATCCCATAGGTGTGTCACGCGTATCGAGTGTAGGCAAGTTGGTTTGGATAAAAGTGGTAATGTAAAAGTAAAATGCAGTACTAAGAAAACTATCTACATGTAAGATAGAAAAAGATAACTCGTAACCCTGTTCAACGAAACAGAAGCACCACTGTTGAGTAGGCGGACATGTAAGACAGGGGGTGGACTATTTCCAACAAAACTACACTTTGTGTGAGCCGAGGAATTCTTTCTGCTAATTTAAATCAGAGGGAGTGTGGCCCTGGTCTCGGAGGCGTCCTCTCAGACTGCAGATTGAATCGGAGCGCCTCTGACCTGTGAGGCAGGGAACCATGACAAGGAGGCGCTGAAGAGGATTGAGTTTCAGTCGGCTCCTCTCAGCAGCTGTTTAATGAAATTCTTGCTAAAACATTTTGTGGGGGGCCACGAATGACCTCCGATCGCTAGTGTCAAAAGCTAGGTGATGAGTAAATGCATTCGTCAGAAGGAAAGAGCCAACATTTGGTTATAAACAAACTAAATCACGGTGCCATTACTGCACATAACCACCAACTAATTGTTTGATGAAGGTCTGTGATTGGTTGGAAAATGTGCCTACTACAGCCTTAAACCTTGTATGTCTTTAGAAAGCTAGCAGACTATGTGAGCTTTTACTTAGATATTATGTCGTGGTGTTGAAATCCCACATGTCCATATTTGAAAAACCAGTCTCTCAGTTGCTGTGGTTGTTTTGGAGAGAGATGCGTCGCTCTGGGTTTTATTAACAAAGGTAGAAATGTAAATGAAAAAGGGTGACGCTAATGCTCATCGTCAGAAACATAAGGCATGTGTCGTCTCTGTCCTCCTCGGCCTGACCATACAAAGTCATGATTGGACACGGTGGGCTGCTGCTACTCTAAATATTAGCCTCTCGGGTCTGTCATAAGCCATAGTTTCTGCGTGACGACGGAGGAAGAGAGCGATAGGGTTTGGAAAGGATGAAGAGGAGAGTGAGACTCTGGAGAAGGGAAGTAGCATGAGATCACATCGTCAGCTGATTTGATCACCTGATATGTGGTACAGATAAGGTACAGTAGCTACAACTGCTTGCCACATTTGTTTAGATAAACAAACAAAAACATAAAGAGACACTCTACGGATGGTAGTGTTGATTTTTAAATGTTTTATTTTCCAGTTTCAGCTACTTACACAAACATATTCACACTTTTCCAGACAGCTTTATCCACATAGTTTATAAATAGAAATAATATATATACTGTATATGTAGGAAGGGGGGATTGTGTGTGTGTGTGTTAAGAAGATGCTAGAAGAAGTATACTAGTATATCTTCATACTAGAATATGAAGATACTTACGTAATTCAGAAGCTGTGGGGACATGTGTCATGTGTTCAGATTGTTCTTTTTAAAATAAAAAATACCTAAAAAATACTAAAATACCAAAACACATACAAACGTATGTGTTTTGGTATTTTAGTTATGACACTAGCAAACACATATTGCTGAAACGGTACACCCTTTGTTTTCATTTTCACACAGACACACACATGCAGCTCACGTGTTACCTGAGTGCTAATCTGCTTAACATGCTGATTATTGACACGTGTGTTTATGTTCAGGTGTTGAACCATTTAGATAACTCTTCTTTGTTGCATTGCAAAAGATGACAGAATAATTTTCATGTCATTGGAGGTCCTTTGCTAAAAGAGTTAATTCACGAATCTCTATCCATGGCACAAAAAGGACCTTCATTAAAAATGCTACTGTGTGGTAAACACAGAAGAGAACATGCACTTCCTCTTTTCTGCTGAATCCACCACACACCAGAGTTTCAGTTTTACCACGGTCCTCTAATGCCTCATCGGTTTGCCTTGCTATCAGCTCTTATCAGCTGTGACTAGCTTTGTGGAAGCAGCGCAGACGATCATGTCGCGCCATTTCTAATGAACCCGTGAAGTCTCATCCTCCAACAATACAGCTAACACTCCCTGCAATGAGTAATGTATTGTTTAGTTATTCTTACATCATTTTATACAGTTTTTGCTGTTTGTTAACTAAAATACTGATTAACAGACAGAAAAGTGACATTATCCGACTTAATACGACAATAAAGTATAATACTGTATTCTTTAAAAGCTAAAAAGGTGATGACATTCTTCATGAAAGACACCATTTGTATTAATCAGTTGTTTTTTTCTCCTATTTATTCAAAGAGCTGTGGCGATAAAACCAATAAACATTTTTAAAAAGGCATATTTTCTAGAGCAGGGGTTCCCAAAGTGGGGGTTGCGAGATGATTACAAAATAAAAATGGAAAATTAAATTAAAAAAAATTGATTAATTTTTTTTATAATTTAAAAAAAATAAATTATTATTAATAATAACGTTTTCATAGACATTTTTTTCTTTGACAATCCACTAGCGCAGTGTTTCTCAAACTTTTTCATACCAGTGCAGAAAACTGAAATTAATTAATTCACTAGTTTATTCATTAATTCCCTTCCCCCCCCCCGTCGACAGGGGGTCGCCAGTCTCTGGCAGTGTTATTTTGGGGGTCGCGGACTGAAAAGTTTGGGAACCCCTGTTCTAGAGGTGTCCTTTTCAATATTTAATTCAGACTAGATCTTTTTCAAATGTCCCAAGATTCAGACAAGAAATACCAGTGCTCCCCTAATGCCATTATGTTTCACACACAGGCATTGTAGACCCCCGACACCCCCCATCTGTCAGCTCTGTGTAATGTGCAGCTCTGTGCAGAGCGGTAAACAAAGCTGTACTTCAGGAATGTTGGGGAGGAGCCCTAAGAATGTAAAAAGTCCTTGCAGTTGATGCTGACTTGAATTCTTTTGGCTCATCTAGCTATTGAACATTTCGTCCATCTTACTACAAGTTATTCTTCCTGTAACTCAAAAGAAAATGTGTTTCTTTCACCCCTGACCAGATGTTAAAAGGAACTCTTAACGTCAAATAAAAATCACATTTGGCTGCTTTTTAAGACTTACAAACTTTTCCGTCCCTCACTACACTTCAAATCTTTTTGTCTGCCATTTCACATGCATGTCTCAGCAGTATGATAACTATCACTGAAGCACTTAAGTCTTTAGGGGAAACTCACATTTAAGTTGGCCATTAGGCACTCTTTTCACAGGATGTGGTTGTTTTTGCAGAGGCATGTACCCTATGACCCGCAGCACTGCAGCACACACATCACACCTTTTCCTGAGCAACTACAGAATATACAGCCACCAGTTTTACTCATAGTTAACCGTCAAAGTATAATTCTCTTGATGTGCATTGTAAATATAAATCCACTGACCCCTTAGTACTCAAATTAGCCTTTCACACCCAACAAGGAAAGTCTATTCTTGGACACAGCTGTTGACTTGGCCTCTTTCAACAGTTTTTTATATTTCCTATATCTTACTGGGGTAAGTACACAGGAAGTAGGTCTCAGTTTCTAGGCTTAAGGACAGTGAAGGAAGTGTGTCACCCAAGTGTGGGAAATAGCAGGAAGAGGCATGGAACAGCCTGACCAAATATGGCAACACACACACACACACACACACACACACACACACACACACACACACACACACACACACACACACACACACATACACACACCCTCCCTCCCTCCCTAATCGTTTATTCTCTGCAAGCTTATGACTGCCCTAGTTCTCTGAAGAATTATTGCCAAATAAATGCTGTCCAACTCAACTTTAGACATGTTCCATGCTGCTGTCACACAAAGAATATTTTGCCAGTTTTGGGATTTGAATTATTCCTGTTTTTGGTGTTGTGGCTGTTTGGTAAATTCCTATTGACTCAGCTCAGTGTGGAAGAAATGCATCATGGGACTTCTCAGTAAACCACAGTTATTCTTCTTCATCTGCTGTTAGACTCATTAGGAATACATCTGGTAAACAACATGAGTGCAGTTCTTCTATTTTTTTGCGCAACCTTTGATTATCTCGCGTTCAGCGTCTCCTTCTTGTCGAGTTTTATCTGAAGTGCACCGTCAAGATATCCAACTATCTTTACGTAGACCTGCAACAGCATGAAAGAAAGTAGAAAGTATGTAGGATGGTGGTTTTGAGGACGTGCTGATGGGACTGGCAGCTGAGTGGGCAAATCGAGTGTGGGCACATCGTTCCTCCATATTTGGACAAGGCAAAAGGAGTCGCTCCTCCTCTCTGCTTCTGAACACTGACTATTTCCCCTCAATGTCAGGAAACAGCTTTAACAAAAAACGACATGATGGTGCTACTAAGAGGAGATCAAAAAGAATATCTGACTTAAATGTATTCACCCTGGTGGTATCATCAAAACAACTGCAGTGTCCCTTAAAGCTAAATAATACATATTTCTGGAACTACAGAAAGTTAATTCAAATGAGTTTTAATGCAGAAAAACCAAAGGCTTCAATATTCACAATCTTGTTATAGTCATAGCACATTTAAAATACTAACTATCTATGTTTTAGGAGTCACACGTCCATGATACCCTTCTGTCGTGTTCATTTAGCACTTGGTAGGAGAATAGTTTCTTTTATAATTTGCTAACTAACATGCAGTGTTTCCGTTTCAATTTACCGGACAAATGGGAAACATTCTGATCAAATATTATCTGTGTTTAAAATTGACAAAGCTTTAAAAGGAATGACATTGTCAAGAATGTAGATTTATGTTTTATTTAAATTATTACTGAGCAATTAAAGCACACACTTTAAATTGTGCTTTGGGCAATCACAGGAATATCACAGGAGAGGTTTACATTTGCCGTACTTCTTCAGACTTCTCTGGTCAACACTGCTTACATAACACTAACTTAAAGCTAATGTGCAAAAGGAAACTTCTGTTCTTCTGAGTGTATTCATTGATCTTATTTGTTATATCTCTCTGTCACATTAAACCTCTGCGGCCGCATCAAGTTCATAACATTCATAACACCCTTTTTCCTCATTGTTCCCCGTCTCTGAAACTAGTGACGAAGAAGTCTGATCTATTTCTTCACTGTTTGTTTTAACACCGAGGTATTGTTTCTTTGTTACAGATGGATCTGCTGCTTCTTGTAATAGCAGCGTTATCGGCGGTCCTCAGTGGCAGCTGGGCGCAGCAAGGTGAGAACAAAGATACGTTTGAATCCTGCTCTTTTTGTCTTATCTTTACTGTTAAATATTAGCTGCATGTTTTCCAGCTGTTTTAAGACACCCCCGTGCAATACTGTCTCCTTTGTATTTAAAATTAGACTACTTCTTTTTTATAACTATCATGGTACATCGACGCTTTTATCCTCTACACATTTTGTACTTCTTCATTCATGGTTTTATGGCTCTGTGGGTTCTGTTGGCTTCGTTTAACGAGGTGAAGTCATCGCTTGGTGAGCGGCCTAGAGCTTCTCTCAGTATGACTCAATGCTCTCAAACGGGGAGGAGGTTGTGTCCTGCAGCCCGAAAACCAAAGCTGTTTTTAGTGAACTAATGGAAACATTCTTGGTTGTCATGTTGGCTAAGAGGAACCCGTGTTTTTTTCTTTCAGAGGGAAGCGTATGCATCAAAGCCAACGCTCAGTCCTGTGGGGACTGTATCCAGGTTGCAGAGTCGTGTGGATGGTGCGGAGATGAAGTGAGTTCAATCAATTCATCTGCTACCAAGGTGTTTCATCATATGAACGGTAGCTCAAGTCCAACAAAGGCTTAATTTCGTCCCCTCGTTCCCCTGCATTTCCTGTCCGTCTCTCTCACTAAATAAAGCATACACAATCTTGAACTAAATACATTTAAGTTGTCTAGAATGTTCAATCACTGTGGGTGTGGCCTGTACAAAGTTTATGGTTTATGTGGCAGCGTTGATTAATGGTTAACTTTCCCAAAAACGTCTAACTAACACAGCTGGGAGTCATCATCTTGTGCCTTTACATAATACAATAAATATAAATGATGTGTTTTTACTGTCACCTTTGGCAGCTTTTCCAAATGTCTGCATGCAACAGGCCGGAGTCACAGTGTGTTATTTCATACAAACAAATGCAATCCAAATATACTGTGATTCAATACAATGTGTTTCATAATTATCATTTTGAAAAAGGAGGAAGGGTTTGAAGGTAAGAGAAAAGGCTGTCCTTGTTTCCTTAAATACATTTTTGTAGTATTTTTAAATGTGTATTTATTTATATATATCTGCACGATAAGTAAATGCTTTGTTCTGTCTCTTGCCGTTCTCCCAAAGCAAGAAATCCCTGACTCGTCCATTAATCGTAAACAGGAGCTGCTTCTTGTTTTACAGTGGAAACTTCGCCTGGATAATCCTCATTAATTAGACGTTGTCTGTACTAGGGTTGCCAGAAACTGACCATGATCAAAATCGATTATTCGGCAGCCCTGACGAATAATAATCGATTATTCGACCCCCCCCCCCCCCCCCCCACACCTAAGCCAGAAAAAAAAAAAAAAACATAAATAAAATCGATTTTTAAAAATAATATTCGATTATGGAAACTGTAACGAATATTCGACTAATCGAATAATCACTGGCATCCCTAGTCTGTACCCAGAGTCAACAGACCACAAATGTATGTTTACTCCTTCACAGCTGGAGCTTATTTATCAGTGTGGCTGCTACAAAGTGCAGGACAAATGAATGAATGTTTTTTATGTCATGCTGTGCCACACATTTCTGCTAAAAGGCATCTTTGCAAAGCTACTTGAGGAGCATGAGGTTCACATGGATCAGTGTAAGTGGGCACTAGATGTGTATCATCAACGATAACACTAAACATAAAATAATCAATATGAAATTCACCCAGTAGTAAGGCTATCTAATCCGGTGGTATCAGCAGATTTGATCATTGAAAATGCAACCTGTTTGTTTCCCTAACACATGATTTACTTCCTCCAAATATGATCTGAAAGCTTCAGTTGTCATCCCCTCATATCATAAACCAAGTCATGGTATATAAAAATGTACTTGTTTATCCAAAACAGTGATACTTAATAGGTCAGTCTAGCCTTGTGAGTCAGTACTTTGAGTCTATTGGTGATAACAAGAGCTCTCTGGTTTGGGGGTATTTTTCTCAGTTTTTACTTTTTCAAGACACTGCTGCATTCCTGATCATTCTTGCCTGTATTTGTCCGTCATGCTGACTTACATCCTACACAGACATTGTGAAATAACATCATGACTGCACATTTGAAGTGTTTGATTGCTGAAGGCGATATATCAAGTACATTTGGTTTTAGTCTTTGGACAGTCGGAGGCCATGTGATGTTTAACACCACTGAGAAACAACACTTGAATACTTAACACCTCTCTATATTAACTTCTCCTTTGTACAAAACGTTGTGTATACAGCCTAATATTCTACAGAACAATAAGTGTTTCATAGTGATTCGACTACAGATGATCTGGATAGCGTCCACTAAATGTAATATAATGAACGGCAGAATGCAGAGGGAAGAAAAATGCTTCTTGTGGGTCATGGGGTTTTAATAGAATTGGGTCAAAGGACTATTTTATTTTTGACTGAGTTCTTTGTCTCAGTTTCTCCGTGGCTCTGCCCACAGGGATATCATGTGCATCCAATCTATTATTCTTAGCCCAGCGGTCATCTGTTTCTCCTCTTCTCATGCTGGCAGGGAACAATGGCCTAGTAAACAGAAAGCAGGGTAACATGGATTGACTCCAGAGGCATTGGTTAAACAAACTCTTTGATTTAATGTCAGAGATCCATAAAATTGTATCTGCAGCAATTCAACTCCCAGATGTCACAGAAAAACAGAACCAAGTGGTCTAGTTTCTGTGTCTGTTTTTACCCTACAACGTATTTTTTTACATGTTCTGTTGCTCCTGTAACATGTTTCTAATGTTGTCAACATGTTTCTTCATGCCCTTCCCACCAAGACAAATTCCTCATTATTTACGGGAACTTCCCAGATGACTCCTCTCATGCATCACTGATGAAAATGAGCTTATACAGTGGTGCTTGGTAAATGTGTGTTAAATGTAAATATGTCTTGTTATTATACCACAACACAGCCTTTGTATGACTCATTGTGTGTAAGTGTAGCCTGATACTTGGAGAACATCAGTTATCTGCTGTCTGTGAAAGAAGTAGTTAGAATATTAATCTAGAACTCATTTACTCACAAAAACCTCTCTCCTTTTCCACAGAACTTCCTCACTGTGGGTGAGTCCAAGTCGGCCCGCTGCGATGATCTGGAGTCCCTGAAGAAGAGAAATTGTGCCGTGACCAAAATTGAGAACCCACGTGGCGGCATCGACATCAACAAAGACAAACCGGTCACCAACCGTAAGAAGGACGTGGCAGAGAAACTGAAGCCGGAGCAGATCACCCAGATCCAGCCGCAGAAACTCACCCTCACTCTCCGATCTGGTAAATATTAAACTCCCGGAGACAGATCTGTGAATGTGTTGCAAAAGCAGGCTGGAAATATCTGTTTTTGTTTTATTTATGTAGGTAGTTTAACGGTACGTCCACACGGTTCCGTCGCGTGCTTCAACGGAGACGCACCCCATTCACTTTGAATGGGGTGACGTCAAGCTTTGCCGAACTGCATTGTGGTTCCGTCGCGTCGCTTTGTCTCCGTTGCTCGCTTCGAGAGTGGAGAAAAGCTCAACTTTTTAAGCATCGACGGAAGCGCCAGCCAATCAAATCATATGCCAGTACAAGCGCTAGCCGATCAAACCGGGTGCTTGTTTGTCCGGGGCGGGAGATCAATGTGATTGGTTGTTGGTCGCGCGCCAGACACGCCCACCGGCAAGCTTCAATGCGACAGAACCGTGTGGACGAACCGTAACAGTCTATGGTATACGGGCATACTAATGTAAGTGGACCAGCTTCAAAGCAAAACCAGAAGTCATTAATTCTGTCAAATAATTTTTGAAAATCACGAAATAAAGTGAAGTTTGAATGATCAGGAGTAGCACTTTAAAGACCTTTTTATGGATCGTCATAGCAGCAGTGAAACACAGGATAGGACACATAAAAGTTCACTCAAGTGTAATTAGAGTAATATAAGAATAAACATGTAAAAAACAGTATGAATATAAATAACAAAATGAATGTAAAAAAACTCGTCTTACACTTTGAGTTGTCCATGTCAGTCAGGTCTAGCATTAACAGGAAAAGGTGATGAACAGCAACAACCTGTCGTCACCATGTCTTAAAAGCTATTATCTGTTTTCCCTTCAGGTGAGCCCCAGACCTTCGATCTGAAATTCAAGCGTGCGGAGGATTACCCCATCGACCTGTATTACCTTATGGACCTCTCCTTCTCCATGAAGGACGATTTGGAAAACGTGAAGAACCTCGGCACCGACCTCATGAGGGAAATGCAGGGGATCACCTCAGATTTCAGGATTGGTAAGAAAAACTCCCAATAAAGACATTCTTATAATATCTGGAATAAAGGCAAGTTTATTTATATAGCACTTTTCACCACAAGGCAGTTCAAAGTGCTTTACAAAAATGAAAGACATTAAGAGCATTAAACACATTGGAAACATTAAATAGCAAAGATAATAAAACATGAATAACAAAGGTACATGAATAAAAGTTACAGTTTAAGATGTGAATAGTTCAATTAAAAGCACCGGCAAACAGAAAAGTCTTCAGCCTGGATTTAAAAGTAGTTGCAGCGGACCTGCAGGTTTCTGAGAGTTTGTTCCAGATATCTGACAAGACCCCTAACCAAATTCTCCCATTCCTCTACCCCTAGTCTTCACGTGAAATTAATCAGGGTTCCTACGGTCATTAAAAACCTGGAAAAGTCATGGAAATTCAAAATGCTAATTCCAGGCCCTGGGAAAGTTTTGGAAAACAATATTTTTCCCAAAGTTTTGGAAAAGTCATGGAAATGTAACTAAAGTTGCATCAAATATAATTTATATTTTATGTAATCACCGAAATAGTAATACTATAATGATAATAAATACTGTATAGTAATGAAACGTAAAATGGCATTTAACTGACGAGGTGTTTAGCTGGTGAGAGATTTTTACATCACGCCCTCTAGTCAACAGTTGCTTTAGCCTGTAGGAGTTAGTAAGCCTACTATTTGTTTTAGATAGGCAACATGTTTCATTATGCAGACCTTATTTTCCTTTTCCATGTTTAAATAAACCATTTTCAGTGATACCGCTGAGAAAGAGTAATTTCTTTGGTCATGGAAAATTAGGTAACGGTCATGGAAAAAAAAGAATAAAGTGAAAAAGTGTATGAACCCTGATTCTAGTTATTTTGACAGTTTTCTAACCGGTGCATTAGGTTTCGTTCAAAGCAGCATTTCACTTTTGACTTTGTATCTCTAAATGCTGTACTGATACAAAGATTCTTCTCCTTTTTTAGGTTTCGGCTCGTTTGTGGAGAAGACGGTGATGCCTTACATCAGCACCACGCCTGCCCGGCTCATCAACCCCTGCACGGGGAACCAGAACTGCACCAGCCCCTTCAGCTACAAGAACGTCCTGAAGCTGACGGACAAAGGAGACGAGTTCAACAACCTGGTCAGTCAGCAGCAGATCTCAGGAAACCTGGACTCTCCGGAGGGCGGCTTCGACGCCATCATGCAGGTGGCCGTCTGTGAGGTGAGGAGGGAGATATTTAGAACTACTGCTCTGTATCTAGACAAAAGTGTCCTGCTAAAGGTCACCTATTATGCAAAATCCACTTTTCCATTTCTCTTCTACATCAACACGTGTCCCCTCTGTGGAAAGAGACTCTGAAAGTTTCAGGAACAAATATTCCCTCTCTTTTTGTCCTGATCCATTTCTATAAAAACCTGTCTGAAAATGAGCTGATCAGATTGTGGCCACTTTATGATGTCATAACGATGTTTTGGCTTGAGTAACCATTAGCCAATTAGTAACCAAGGTAACCCCCCCCCACACCTTATCACCTGAATCTCCTCCTAGAGCACCATTGAGTTATTTTTAACCAAATACCTCTCAGAGGTGCGTGGGGAGGGGCTCCTTATTCTCATCTAAAGTAACAGACAGAGAATCAGCACTTTGGAAACAGGGTTGAAACAGAGGGGATTATGGGTAATGCTGCAATGATCTGTTTGGTGTTTGGAGCCAAACACTTCAGAGACATGTTTTGTGTATATCTGAGACCGATATATATATATGTGTATGTATATATATATATATATATATATATATATATATATATATATATATATATATATATATATATATATATATATATATATACACAATATATTGATGAAAAACAGTATAATAGGTTTAATTTTAAAATATTAATACGAAATCTCTCTCTGTTTGTCTTCCCAGAATCAGATCGGCTGGAGGAACGTGACCCGCCTGCTGGTGTTCTCCACCGACGCTGGGTTCCACTTCGCTGGAGACGGAAAACTGGGCGGCATCGTCCTACCCAACGACGGGAAGTGTCACCTGGAGAACAACATGTACACCATGAGCCACTACTATGTACGTGATTTATTTAATATGCAGAATGTATCCAGGGAGACACAACTGAGCATGTGTGCAGTTTTTATATTTCACTGATTGCCTCTTCTTGATTTTAAAAGTTGTTTCTCACATGACACATACTTGTCCACGCAGTATAATATTAACCCAAGGCAAGTTTATTTATGTGCACATTTCAACAACATGCAATTACAAAAAACATTAAAAAACATAAAGACAAAGTGCAAAAGGAACAACATGTCCAGGTGCATTTTGAATAGATTAAAAAACATTCATTAAAATGCCAAGAGAACACAAATTAAACCGGCTAAAATAGAATAAGACGGGTATGCAATTCAAGTTACATTGTAGTTTAATATAAGAAAAGTTATTTAATTAAGTAGTAGTAGTAGATTTATGGAACGTAATAACTGAACGCTGCTTCTCCATGGTGCTGAATTCTGCTTTAATGAATGTGTGTGTGTTTATCTTTGACAGGACTACCCCTCCATCGCCCATTTGGTCCAGAAGCTGAGCGATCACAACATCCAGACCATCTTCGCCGTCACTGAGGAGTTCCAGCCCGTCTACAAGGTAAACGTTGTTCTCAGTGCAAACAGGTGAAGCTAGCCTCTTCCATTGAACATGTTTGTAATTCTGTTCTTACCTTGTGTCTCAATCAGGAGCTGAAGAATCTCATTCCTAAATCCGCTGTCGGCACGCTGTCCTCCAACTCCAGCAACGTGATCAAACTCATTATTGATGCTTACAATGTGAGTCAAACTGCACCAGCTTCGCATCGGACTTTCACTGGCATTGAGACATGCCTTTGGGATTTAAATTTGACTATCGCTCCTTATTTGGAATCCTTCATAAAGATGTTTAGGCTAAATAATTGTATACGACAAATCTTTACAAATGGGTCCTGTACTAATGTAAGACACATAATCAAAGTTAAAGGTCCCATGTCATGGCCATTTCTACTGATCATAATTCCATTGTTCAGGTCTACTAGAATATATTTATATTGTGCAATGTTCCAAACTCACATTGGTTTTCTCATACAGCATCTCTGTATAGTATGTGTATTCACTCTCTGTCCTAAACGGCTTGTTGGAGCTCCTGCCTCCCCCCCCCCCCTCCCTGTGAGCCCAGTGGCCGTCTGCGAGACAGCGAAACCCAGCCCGAACACACACACACCCGCAGCCTGGCTGGGAGTTTGTGTGTGTGCTCAGGCTGAGTTCCGCGGTGTCTCGCTGTCTCGCCGACCCCACACCAGTGAGCCAGCTCAGTGTCCCGCTCCTCGCAGAGGTGAGCCTCGCAACGTCCCACCGAGTGCGTGTGAGGAAGTCCGCGGATTGGTCCAAACGTAACGGCTCCGGACTTAACGTTACGTCACTATACCCAAATACGTCACTATACCCAAGAAGTAAACGATGGAAAAAGAGAACTGTCCAACGAGGCGTTCTGGGGCAGCATAGACAGGTCTTCTCTGTGATAGAGTTTTACTCCCTACAGGGTGTACTTTGAGGGGTTGTGACTCTGCAGACCGTTTACATGCAGAGAAAGCTACATAACACACAAGGGGACGGGTGATAACCGGAAAAGCATGACATGGGACCTTTAAGACACCACTTCTGTACCTTCAACTCCTGTACAGTAAATACTATGCAAACATTCAGGTTACATGAATGTTGTCCATCTTACCAAATTACTCAAACTTTCAAGTTTCAAGACTTTTATTGTCATGTGTGAATAGCTACAGTGTAGTTATGACAATGAAAATCTTAGGCTTCTCCAACAGAGCAACACAATACAAATTGCAATAAAATAAAATATAATATAATAGTACAGTTAAGCCTTGGCCACGACACTCCTTCACATACTGTATGTGTTAGTGAGGCCAAGCTGGGTTTGGAAGTGGAATAATCGTGTCTGTTGATTGATCTACATTTTGTCTGCACTGGAGCCTGTAGTGATTGTCTTTATTGTATTTTTTGGCAGTCTTTGTCGTCTGAGGTCATTCTGGAAAATGGCCGTCTGCCAGAAGGAGTTACCATCACATACAAATCCATCTGCAAGAACGGTGTGGAGGGAACAGGGGAGAACGGCAGGAAGTGCTCCAACATCTCCATCGGAGACGAGGTACAGACCTTCCTTTGGCTGCAAAATGTGTATATTAGATGTACCATATTACATTTTATTTTATTTTGTGATGTCATCATCCACATTTTCCCTTTAAATCCTAGCCTAATCTCTGTATGCAACTGTGCAGAAATACCTGGTTTAAACAAAATGAACAAACTTGCCTACATTTGAACATTGGTTTAGAAATGTAATATTACGAGAAAACCTTTCTTTAACATATTAACTCAAGGAGGATCCCAAATATCAGAGTGTGGAAAACATTGCTAACACAAGGGCTGTTAGATCTCAATAATCAGCTGCAGTGTTACTTTAAAGTCTGGATGTCCTGTGTCTGGGGTCTAAATGGTCCTTTGTGCTTCCTCATGGGGGAACTGGCTGTTCTAAGTTTAGAAAAAGGGGGGGAAAACATGCTTTAATTCAAAAGAAACAATAAATGAGAAAAGCATCAAATGATCTGAGTCAGGTCTGGAAGTCGGGACACTTAGCTTCAAAGCCTTTAATAGTTATGATGACTCTATAAACTTTCCTCTGGCTTCTAGGTGTCTTTCAAGATTTCCATCGAGTCCCAGAAGTGTCCATCGAACGGAAAGCCTGAGGTGATAAAAATCAAACCGCTGGGCTTCACCGAGGAAGTGGAGGTGGTTCTGAACTTCATCTGCGACTGTCAGTGCGCCTCTGAAGGAGAGCCCGACAGCGACAAGTGCTACGAGGGCCACGGGACCTTCGAGTGCGGAGCCTGCAAGTCAGTATTCAGACATTCACTGGATCGCTGCTGCTTTATTTTAGAGTGTTTCCAAACACATCTGTTCTTCTTTAACCAGAAAGGAGAGCTGCTTATTAGAAAACACCAGGTGCTGCAATGTGTTTTATCAAAGCTGTTGGATTCTGGGCTTTAACAGCACATGGTGGATCAATAATGAGGGAGATATGTGTTTTCGCACCCAAATGATCAAACCTATAGGTTGAGCCCAGGGTTCTCATTCTCACATTATCATGCTTTTTTTGTATTTGATGAATTATGCTCTGCTTATAATGTACAACTATTGTTAACACCAGTGGTAGAAAGTATTTCAAGTGCATTTAATCAAGTACTGTACTTGTGTACATTTTACCTACTAGCTACTGTAGTGACAACTCGCCTACTAGCTACTGTAGTGACAACCCACCTACTAGCTACTGTAGTGACAACTCACCTACTAGCTACTGTAGTGACAACCAACCTACTAGCTACTGTAGTGACAACTCGCCTACTAGCTACTGTAGTGACAACCAACCTACTAGCTACTGTAGTGACAACCAACCTACTAGCACTGTAGTGACAACCAACCTACTAGCTACTGTAGTGACAACTCGTCTACTAGCTACTGTAGTGACAACTCGTCTACTAGCTACTGTAGTGACAACTCACCTACTAGCTACTGTAGTGACAACCAACCTACTAGCTACTGTAGTGACAACCAACCTACTAGCTACTGTAGAGACAACCAACCTACTAGCTACTGTAGAGACAACCAACCTACTAGCTACTGTAGAGACAACCAACCTACTAGCTACTGTAGAGACAACCAACCTACTAGCTACTGTAGTGACAACCAACCTACTAGCTACTGTAGAGACAACCAACCTACTAGCTACTGTAGAGACAACCAACCTACTAGCTACTGTAGAGACAACCAACCTACTAGCTACTGTAGAGACAACCAACCTACTAGCTACTGTAGTGACAACCAACCTACTAGCTACTGTAGAGACAACCAACCTACTAGCTACTGTAGAGACAACCAACCTACTAGCTACTGTAGTGACAACCAACCTACTAGCTACTGTAGAGACAACCAACCTACTAGCTACTGTAGTGACAACCAACCTACTAGCTACTGTAGAGACAACCAACCTACTAGCTACTGTAGTGACAACCAACCTACTAGCTACTGTAGAGACAACCAACCTACTAGCTACTGTAGTGACAACCAACCTACTAGCTACTGTAGTGACAACCCACCTACTAGCTACTGTAGTGACAACTCACCTACTAGCTACTGTAGAGACAACCAACCTACTAGCTACTGTAGTGACAACCAACCTACTAGCTACTGTAGTGACAACTCACCTACTAGCTACTGTAGTGACAACTCACCTACTAGCTACTGTAGTGACAACCAACCTACTAGCTACTGTAGAGACAACCAACCTACTAGCTACTGTAGTGACAACCAACCTACTAGCTACTGTAGTGACAACCAACCTACTAGCTACTGTAGTGACAACCAACCTACTAGCTACTGTAGTGACAACCAACCTACTAGCTACTGTAGTGACAACCAACCTACTAGCTACTGTAGAGACAACCAACCTACTAGCTACTGTAGAGACAACCAACCTACTAGCTACTGTAGTGACAACCAACCTACTAGCTACTGTAGTGACAACCAACCTACTAGCTACTGTAGTGACAACCAACCTACTAGCTACTGTAGTGACAACCAACCTACTAGCTACTGTAGTGACAACCAACCTACTAGCTACTGTAGTGACAACCAACCTACTAGCTGCTGTAGTGACAACCCACCTACTAGCTACTGTAGTGACAACCAACCTACTAGCTACTGTAGTGACAACTCACCTACTAGCTACTGTAGAGACAACCAACCTACTAGCTACTGTAGTGACAACCAACCTACTAGCTACTGTAGTGACAACTCACCTACTAGCTACTGTAGTGACAACCAACCTACTAGCTACTGTAGTGACAACTCACCTACTAGCTACTGTAGTGACAACCAACCTACTAGCTACTGTAGTGACAACCAACCTACTAGCTACTGTAGTGACAACCCACCTACTAGCTACTGTAGTGACAACCAACCTACTAGCTACTGTAGTGACAACTCACCTACTAGCTACTGTAGTGACAACCAACCTACTAGCTACTGTAGTGACAACCAACCTACTAGCTACTGTAGTGACAATTCACCTCCTAGCTACTGTAGTGACAACCAACCTACTAGCTACTGTAGAGACAACTCACCTCCTAGCTACTGTAGTGACAACTCACCTCCTAGCTACTGTAGAGACAACTCACCTACTAGCTACTGTAGTGACAACCAACCTACTAGCTACTGTAGTGACAACCAACCTACTAGCTACTGTAGTGACAACTCACCTCCTAGCTACTGTAGAGACAACTCACCTACTAGCTACTGTAGTGACAACCAACCTACTAGCTACTGTAGTGACAACCAACCTACTAGCTACTGTAGTGACAATTCACCTACTAGCTACTGTAGAGACAACCAACCTACTAGCTACTGTAGTGACAACCAACCTACTAGCTACTGTAGTGACAACTCACCTACTAGCTACTGTAGTGACAACCAACCTACTAGCTACTGTAGTGACAACCCACCTACTAGCTACTGTAGTGACAACCCACCTACTAGCTACTGTAGTGACAACCAACCTACTAGCTACTGTAGTGACAACCCAACTACTAGCTACTGTAGTGACAACCAACCTACTAGCTACTGTAGTGACAACCAACCTACTAGCTACTGTAGTGACAACTCACCTACTAGCTACTGTAGAGACAACTCACCTACTAGCTACTGTAGTGACAACCAACCTACTAGCTACTCTAGTGACAACCCACCTACTAGCTACTGTAGAGACAACTCACCTACTAGCTACTGTAGTGACAACCCACCTACTAGCTACTGTAGTGACAACCAACCTACTAGCTACTGTAGAGACAACTCACCTACTAGCTACTGTAGTGACAACCCACCTACTAGCTACTGTAGTGACAACCCACCTACTAGCTACTGTAGAGACAACCAACCTACTAGCTACTGTAGTGACAACCCACCTACTAGCTACTGTAGTGACAACTCACCTCCTAGCTACTGTAGTGACAACCCACCTACTAGCTACTGTAGTGACAACCCACCTACTAGCTACTGTAGTGACAACTCACCTACTAGCTACTGTAGAGACAACCAACCTACTAGCTACTGTAGTGACAACTCACCTACTAGCTACTGTAGTGACAACTCACCTACTAGCTACTGTAGTGACAACCCACCTACTAGCTACTGTAGTGACAACCCACCTACTAGCTACTGTAGTGACAACCCACCTACTAGCTACTGTAGTGACAACCAACCTACTAGCTACTGTAGTGACAACCCACCTACTAGCTACTGTAGAGACAACCAACCTACTAGCTACTGTAGTGACAACTCACCTACTAGCTACTGTAGAGACAACCAACCTACTAGCTACTGTAGTGACAACCCACCTACTAGCTACTGTAGTGACAACTCACCTACTAGCTACTGTAGTGACAACCCACCTACTAGCTACTGTAGTGACAACCCACCTACTAGCTACTGTAGTGACAACCCACCTACTAGCTACTGTAGAGACAACCCACCTACTAGCTACTGTAGTGACAACCAACCTACTAGCTACTGTAGTGACAACCCACCTACTAGCTACTGTAGAGACAACCCACCTACTAGCTACTGTAGTGACAACCCACCTACTAGCTACTGTAGAGACAACCAACCTACTAGCTACTGTAGAGACAACCCACCTACTAGCTACTGTAGTGACAACCCACCTACTAGCTACTGTAATGACAACTCACCTACTAGCTACTGTAGTGACAACCCACCTACTAGCTACTGTAGAGACAACCCACCTACTAGCTACTGTAGTGACAACTCACCTACTAGCTACTGTAGAGACAACCAACCTACTAGCTACTGTAGTGACAACCCACCTACTAGCTACTGTAGTGACAACCCACCTACTAGCTACTGTAGAGACAACCAACCTACTAGCTACTGTAGTGACAACTCACCTCCTAGCTACTGTAGTGACAACTCACCTCCTAGCTACTGTAGAGACAACCCACCTACTAGCTACTGTAGTGACAACCCACCTACTAGCTACTGTAGTGACAACCAACCTACTAGCTACTGTAGTGACAACCCACCTACTAGCTACTGTAGTGACAACTCACCTACTAGCTACTGTAGAGACAACCAACCTACTAGCTACTGTAGTGACAACCCACCTACTAGCTACTGTAGTGACAACCCACCTACTAGCTACTGTAGTGACAACTCACCTACTAGCTACTGTAGTGACAACCCACCTACTAGCTACTGTAGTGACAACCAACCTACTAGCTACTGTAGTGACAACTCACCTACTAGCTACTGTAGAGACAACCAACCTACTAGCTACTGTAGTGACAACCAACCTACTAGCTACTGTAGTGACAACTCACCTACTAGCTACTGTAGAGACAACCAACCTACTAGCTACTGTAGTGACAACCCACCTACTAGCTACTGTAGTGACAACCCACCTACTAGCTACTGTAGAGACAACCAACCTACTAGCTACTGTAGTGACAACTCACCTACTAGCTACTGTAGAGACAACCAACCTACTAGCTACTGTAGTGACAACCAACCTACTAGCTACTGTAGTGACAACCAACCTACTAGCTACTGTAGTGACAACTCACCTACTAGCTACTGTAGAGACAACCAACCTACTAGCTACTGTAGTGACAACCAACCTACTAGCTACTGTAGTGACAACTCACCTCCTAGCTACTGTAGTGACAACTCACCTACTAGCTACTGTAGAGACAACTCACCTACTAGCTACTGTAGTGACAACCAACCTACTAGCTACTGTAGTGACAACCAACCTACTAGCTACTGTAGTGACAACTCACCTACTAGCTACTGTAGTGACAACCAACCTACTAGCTACTGTAGTGACAACCAACCTACTAGCTACTGTAGTGACAACTCACCTACTAGCTACTGTAGAGACAACCAACCTACTAGCTACTGTAGTGACAACTCGCCTACTAGCTACTGTAGTGACAACCAACCTACTAGCTACTGTAGAGACAACCAACCTACTAGCTACTGTAGTGACTACTCCTGTCATTAATGGCATCTCTGCGTGAATGATTACATCATTTCACCTAAATTAAATCAAATGAAATGATGTTGATGGTTAAATTAGCTTCACATGTAGGCCTACTGAGTTCTGAACCTGCCATTTACATCTATAACGGCCTGGGGGCTATGTTGTTTGATTTAATTAAACACAATATATGCCCTCCACTATGCTCTTGTAGTATTTACTGTATCTGAAGCTCTTAATATGATTGCTCATATTTCAAGCCATCTTTTTCCCGGCCCCCATTCCAAACTAATTGAATAGCCCTGCTTTACAGGTTAATGTTATTAATTAGATTAAATATTTGACAAATTAATTATGACATTCTATTATGGACTAAGAAACTAACATGTAAGACATTGTTAAAGAACACTTCACCTTAACAAGCTGCAAAATAAATAAAAAGATATACATGTTATTGGAGCACTTATTAAAATCCTCTGATAATATGTATATTTTTCAAAACTTTTACACGTAACAAACTATTTCTTCTCCGTGGTACTTTTACTAAGATTTGAGTACTTGTTCCTCCTCTGATTGAGCTCTGTTCTCCTGTGTCAGGTGTAATGAAGGACGTATCGGGCGTCTCTGCGAGTGTAGCAAGGACGAGGTGCGGACAGAGGACCTGGATGCGAACTGTCGAAAGGACAACGGTACGGACATCTGCAGCAACAACGGAGACTGTGTCTGCGGCACATGCGAATGCAAGAAGCGAGACAGCCCCGCAGAGATCTACAGCGGGAAGTACTGCGAGTGCGACAACTTCAACTGCGACCGCTCCAACAACAAGCTCTGCGGAGGTGAGGCTTGTAGAAAAATAGAGTTATTGAGACTGAAACCGTTCTCACTGTAAACTCTTTATTTTACCTTTTTATTTAACCAGGATTATAAAACCAACTCAAAATGTATTAAAGTCCCAAATCACAAGAAGTGCCTCAAAGGGCTGTACAAAGCAAACAAAAGCAAAGACAAAAACTAAATACAAACATCATAGCATAACAATTATAAAAACATTATACAACATTAGCATAAGTATTGCCATGTGATAAAAGCATGTGACTGAATTGATGGTAATGCTGATGGAAACTAGGTTATGGAAGACAGATGCGAAGAGATGTGTCTTCAGTTTGCTTTTGAAGGATAGGTCTCATTGAGATTAAAAAACTATTTTTCAAGAGAGGCCTGGTAGTTCCGGCTAACGGGTACTGTTTCACACTTTTTCTGGATTTCCAAAATCCTGGTTCTTTCCGGGCCAACAACTGGGCTGAGTATGCTAAACTAGAGAGAGAATCGCTTGCAAGGGGGCTACAACTACAACAAGATGAACATATTTGACCGTGATTTAATTGTAATACAAATTTCAAAGTGATGCCGAAGTAACAACATACTGATACCGGTTAGTAAAAACCATGAATTAATGCTTTGACCAGTCAGCAGACTGACGGCAGGCGTAACACCTTTTTAAATGCGTGTTTTCTAAATGGAGATCGGCTAAGCTAACGCTGTATATGCTCCGAACGTCCACACTCACAACAACGGCCTACAGACATAAATAAACCAGCGACTGTATTCGCCATGACACAGACAGTCTGTGGTTTGTACTTGTTTAACTTTTGTCTAGTTTCTGAACAGATATGAGGAGCTGTGAGCTCTGAGGGCTAACGGCTGATGTTGGTTTTCTGTGGTTCGCATTGAAGATGACGTCACGGCTCCGTCTACACTGCGTTACCATAGTTACTGCCCCAGTTCCTAAACTGTAATGGAAACGCACCATAAAGTGAGCCTGGCCTACCAAGGCCTAACTATACCGTACTAAGCCGTGCGAGGCCCTGCAGTGGAAAAGCCCCATCAGTCGTTTTGAGTTTGTTTAAAGAAAGCAGCTCTCTGAGTTTCAGCTCAATTTGCAGCTGGTTCCACGCCACAGGAGCAGCGTAACTCAACCTCTTCCCCAGTTCAGTACGGACCTTTGGAGTAGTTTGAAGAAACAAGTCCTCGGAGCGAAGTCGATAAGATCCTGTGCATTTTTGGTTTATGTAGATCAGGGATGTCTTTTCACCGAGGGCCACAAATAGGGCCGCTCACTAGAGGTGTATTGCCTCATAAGTTAGGAGTTAGAAAAATCAATCATGTGTAAATGATGGTTGACATTGATGAAAAAAAACACACAGCTCTCCGTAGGGTTTCATTTATTGTGTTGGCAACTCATTCCTTAAAACAGGAGGCTCAGATTGCTTATAATATATATATCATTTAATCTTTTATGATTCGTATGATGTTACTTTGTCAAACACTTTGTGACTATGTCTGGGAAAAGCGCTTTATAAATAAATGTTGCTTACTTACTTACTTCCCCAGGACACGGCCGCTGTGATTGCAGGAAGTGCATTTGTGACGCCAACTACACCGGCAGCGCCTGTGACTGCTCGCTGGAGACGGCCACCTGCCTCGCCAAGAACGGGCAGATCTGTAACGGCCGCGGCACGTGCGATTGTGGAATCTGCAAATGCACCAACCCCAAGTTCCAGGGTCCCACCTGCGAGATCTGCCCCACCTGCCCCGGGGTCTGCGCCGAGCACAAGTGAGTCTGGAGCTAGCATGCTTAGCTCGACATTGTGACGTCTTAAAATATAGTATTCCCACTGATCACAGATTATGAAATAACATGTATGTTTAGAGGTTTTATTCGAGACAGAGAGACTCGTAAATTGTGCTAAAAATGCTGAGGATTTTAACTGGCAGCCAAAGAGCAACACACAACTTCACTTTACAGAGCCATAACAATAAATATGTCTTAGCTTTGCTGTTTTGTGATCAAAAGTTGTGTTCAAGGGCATAACAATGCTGCTGAAGGTTAATCCAATGTCTCTTTGAAATGATTACTGATAATCCATCATTACATTTATTGGCAATAAACGGCGTATATTGTTGAGCAGGCTGGGGCCTCTGCTTCAGAGCATGCTGTGTCAGTCATTTTAAAGGACCAATGGTAATGTTTACATGGATTTATGAACTGCCCCTCGATTCTATTGGCTCTAACGGGTACAAAGAGGTGTCAATCACCCAATTTGACCAATGCGTTCCAGAGATAGGGCTCCGCGTAATGTAAAAATATAATATTTGCAAATATAGATTTGAGGTAAGTTACAGATAGGTGACAGTAACATTTAATTGGTGTGAACATTATTTGAAACAGAATTGATGCCTTAATGTTTGGACATTACATTTGCAGGGAATATAGTTGAATACATTATAAGGAAATACAAACATATAATGTTTTTAATTTCTGGTATCATGACCTGAGAGTCTCTAAATGATAGGCTACATGTCTGCCTCTGAGTTCCTCCATTTTCTTCATCATCATGTAGTTCACTTTCTCATAGACAAATATCCAGACACAAATACATGAAACACAAACAACAAACATGTAACATAACAGCACAATCAGTGAGAGAAAACATGCTCAAAGACCCTTCAGCGTACAAAGATGTGTCTCTACATCTACCAACATGTAATAATAATAATAATAGATTACATTTGTATAGCGGCTTTCAAGGGATCAAAGGCCGCTTCACATGGTGAACAAACAAACAAAAAGGGCAAATAATAATAAAGTAAAGATTAAATAAATAGGAGTGGAAGCAGCGGGACTGTGATGGGTTAGGGGTCAAAGGCCATGGTGAACAGGGACTAATGAATATATAAAACACACAGACAGTAAATGAACCCTTCTTCCTCGCCTTCAGAGACTGCGTGCAGTGCCGAGCGTTCGAGGCCGGAGAGAAGAAGGAGACGTGTGAGCGCGACTGCAGCTACTTCCAGCTGATCAAAGTGAAGGACCGCGAGAAGATGCCCAATCCCACCGGCCAGAGCTTCCCCCTGACCCACTGCAAGGAGCGCGACGCCAACGACTGCTGGTTCTACTACACCTACGCCATCAGGAACGACACCAAGGAGGTCTACGTGGTGGAGACGCTGGGTACGATTAGACTGCTGCATTCAAGGCTTTTATTTTCATCGTCATAGCTACAGTGTATATATGACAATGGAAATCTGAGGTCACAGGCTCCTCCAACAGTGCGACACAACAAAGCAGATAACATAGTGCAAGTAAATACAAATAAAATACAATTTAATAGATGTAGTGCAGAATAGTCTATATACAAGTAATTGGAATATTGATATATATAAGTGGCAAACAGATGAATGTTTATGATGCTGTTTGGTTGCATAGTTATTCTACAAGCTATCTCTGTAGTAGTTTTTAATGTGGTTAACAATCCTGCTCATGGTTCACCATCAAAAGGCAAGGAAGAGAATTCATAGTTTAAAATGATTTAGTATAATAGGGGACCTTTTTTAAGACAATTTGTATGAATGTTAGCTTTGACTTCATGTTGTTTCTCTCATCCCCCCCCCCTCAGAGTGCCCAGCCGGCCCTGACATCATCCCCATCGTGGCCGGCGTGGTGGCGGGCATCGTGCTGATCGGCCTCGCCCTGCTGCTCATCTGGAAGCTGCTCATGATCATCCACGACCGCCGAGAGTTCGCCAAGTTCGAGAAGGAGAAGATGAACGCCAAGTGGGACACGGTGAGTCAGCCACACACGAGACAAAAGTCGAGGAACATGTCAAACACCTGGAGCTTTTCAACGAGCGTCATATCATAAGAGTGATGCAGGGACGAGCAGAAGCTAGCGTCACACTAATGACGCTCAGCTGAAGCATATTCTAATGTCTGATGGCCGTGAAATCTCAATCTTTATTTATGTAGCACATTTAAAACCACCTCAGTTGACCAAAGTGCTGTACACGGAATTAATACAATATAAAATAACTCAATGGGAGTAAAACAATAATTAAAAACATGATTTAAAAGCACAATAACTGGAAAGAGAAAGCGAGAGATAAGATCAGAAGTACTTTATTGATCCCAATTTGGGAAATTTGTTAATTTGGGTAACAAGATATAAAGCAGGGGTGTCAAACTCAATTTCATCGCGGGCCACATCAGCATTATGGTTGCACTCAAAGGGCCGGTTGTGACTTTAAGACTTTATAAAAATACATATATAAATATTTAATATATATAAAATAAAGTATTATATGACATCATTGCCTCTGCATTGGATTATTACCGGATAGGGTAATAACTTCATAATTAACTACGTCTGAAAGCAGAAGTCTACGGTAAATTAAGGCAAGTCTCTTCAGTGCGCATGTCACAAAATGATTTAAAAAGAAAAGCTAAATTCTGAAAAAAAAAAAAAAAGAAGTGACATTTTGAAGTGAAAAAAAAGTCAAATTTGAGATGCATTGTGGGACATGTAGTTTATGGGCAATGTGCTTCTGTAAATCATCATGTAACCGTATAATAAACATTATATTCTTTGCAAGCTCTTGTGGGGCCACAGAAAATGAAGTCGAGGGCCGGATTTGGCCCCCGGACCGCAAGTTTGACACCCCTGATATAAAGCAAGTTATTATATATACATAAGTATATGAGGGATGGAGTATTAAACTGAATGTATAAATGTACAGTAGCTGAGTCAAGTAGGCTCTGTCCTCGCTCCACCTCAGCTCCGTTTGTTTAGTGTGTGTTAACGGAGGGTCACACTGCTGCCTCTCTCCGTCCACACGGCACTACTGCATGACCATAAAAGGCAACGAAGTAGAGAGAGAGAGAGAGAGAGAGAGAGGAGGAGGAAGGCTGGGCGGCCATCGATGGAAAACTGCTCTACTGTGTGGAAGTCTCTCTATGGGGGGGGGGAGGGTACAGACTTTAAACACAGATGGTGTTCGTGGGGAAAAGACAATGTGTCGCTTTATTGCTGAAGAAAGTAGATGCATTACGAAAGTGTAGGTAAGTAGCTGGTGCTGAAACTAAAGGGATGTTTTCACAAATGTTATTTTTTGTATATACTGTTGTTGATTAGATGATGTCCCAGAGGTTCTGTGGGTTTTCTACATATCAAACTGGTAGAAAAATACAAGTATAAATAATAACAGTAAGATAATCTGAATTGCAATTGGTCGTGCCATAACAGGAGAACAGATGATCATTGCTAGTGTAAGAGATGTTGGTACTTGGACAGATGGTGTTTGTGGGGACTAACCAGTAAAGACTGTCACTTTATTTCTTAAGCGGAAGAAAGTAGACACACTTCAAAGTTAATTTAAGTAAAAAAAAAAAAAATGAAACAATGTGTTCCTTTTATTTTGTCTTGATAAATAAGCGAGTGATGACGGGGAGGTTTGACTTGTTATGGTAAACCAGAGTCAATCAAATCAAGTAAACCAGCGATGTGAGTTTTTTCCCTACAGAACTGCTGTAACATGAAAGTGAAGCTATCCTTGTGACATGTTATCACTTAGATATTACTGGAAATAACTAAAACGTTAATAAAATAATCTGAATTGCAATTTTCCGTGCCATTACAGGGGAGAATATGATCGTTACCAGAGTGATGGAAAACATCCTATTTATCTTGACTTTACTCGGATGGATTTTTCCTAGAGATGCATTTTCTACGGATTGAGCTAAAAAAAATAGACATATTAAATAAAAATAATTAAAGATATCTCTCTAAAAAGTTAGCATTCTCCTTTATCTCCTTCTTCTTCCCCTCCTTCCTGTTTGAGGAGCAAGAGATGGGAACATGTTGTCCAGCATAACATCACCACATTAATGAGTTCCTATCAGAGGTCATTAGTTTTTCTTCTGTGTTTCCTTTCAGACGTTCATGTCTTTTCTTTCACACTGCTGTATCTCCTGCTTCTCTTCACTTCTTGTTGTCCTCTCTTCCATCTCCTCTCTTCTCCATGTCAGCAAGGAAACCCCATGTACAAGAGTCCTATTAACCAGTTCCAGAATCCCAGCTACGGGAATAAAGGCGCTTCTCTTTAGGTCAAAGTTCGTACCGCCCGTTGCATGAGTTTTCTCTGTTTCACGAGTTTTCTCTGTTTCACACCTGGACTGATTTTCTGTGGGTTTGCAGTGAAGTGACGGCATGTTGTGAAACTAGAACGCTTAACACAAGTGGCGTTTGTTTGTTACTGAAGTTGCTGTGATGTTGGGCTATTGCTATATGCTAGTCACCACATATTCCAAAACAAAGAACTGTTCAAATGTATAAGTTTTTATTTCTCATTTAGATCCTACTTCCTTCCTATGTTTATGCAGTAGATTTTTAATTACAATCATCCTGCTTTTTTATGATGAACAAACCATTTAAAACCCAATTGTTGTCTTAAAAAACACACAAAACTTTTGTTTCATGGAAAGTAGAAACATTGGAGATGCATGCTTTCCCCCCACTATGATAAAACTATTGCTTTTTATATTTAGAGGAAAATACGTCTTACTTTCCAAATTGAACTAAGGTGATCGATTTGTTTGACCTCCAAGATGCTGGTTAGTCAAAACGAGCTCACTTCAGTTTACGAGACAGCCGTGATGTGAGGAAATCTTACCCTGAATGAAAACTGCTCAAACTATAAGACAGCAGATCTAAATGTCTGATCAGCCAGAAAACCAAGAGTCTGAAAATCCAAAATCCAATGACACAAACGTATTAAGAATATGGATCCTAAAAATACAAAGGGGTTTAACAGGTCACTCTAATATATGTTGGTATTTGTGCGTGACAAAGTAAAAGACAAAACCTTTTTTCATACTGTTTTCTGACTTTTTATAGACCAAACAATCAGGCGGGTTAAACGATAATCAAATCATATGTTAGTTGCAGCCCTAAAAACCTCAAATGTTCTGTACAGTTTCACCGTAGGGTTTTCTGTATCTACCAATCGCACTTCTGTGTCAGCCTCAGGTGCAGATCCTTGTTGAGTGGCAGTTTGACACTTAACAGTCGCCTGCAGCAGTCAGACTCTAAACTGAGGCCACACACACACGCACACGCACACGCACACGCACACACACACACACACACACACGACGTCTGAGCAGCGAGTGAGAAAGACAAACAAAGTGGCCACATGCTCGTTGTGTGTTTTTCTTGTGTGCTGTGATACTGTAAAACTCCATCTTGATCTGCTTTGGGTTTAGACATGTTGTTGTGACAACATTATTTCTGAGTAGAGATGCTCCGAATGTGATTTTCTTGTAGGAAATTAAAGTAACAATGTGCAGCAAAAAGAAAAATAGAATGGGATTAAAATATTTATATAAATAAAACAAGTTAAAAGCTAAAGTGTGCAAAAATACAATAATTACTGCAAATAAGTAGTTAAGGTAATAATATGGGATACAACTGTGTATAAATACAAGACGTCTTTTTAGACGTTAAAAATGCGCATTGAATAGAAATATGTATACAAACATAAGAATTTAAAACAAATGTGCAATATAAAAAAAAGCATTAAAATGTTTATATAAACATAAGGTTAAAGCAAAAATATGCAAAACAAATATTAATATAAATAAGTGAAAGAAAGAATTGGCAATAATAACAATAAAATAAAAAATAAAATATATATATATACATAAGAGGTTAAAAAAATGTTGCAATAAAAACATATATATTCATATAATGATTAAAAGTAGGGGTTAACCTGCACATCGTACGATAAATAACATGACATGTCACTTGTTAGACGCTTTTATCCAAAGAGACTTACACACTCAATACTGTGGACAATCCACAAAGGAGCAACTTGGGGTGAAGTGTCTCAGGGACACAACGACATGCTGACTGCAGTGGGGTTTGAACCTGTGATCCCCTGATCCGAACACCAACGGAGAACCCACTGCACCACACGCCTCCCATATATAAAAAATACAATAGTTAATGCAGATAAGTAGTTAAAGTAAAGCTCTTCGGATCGGGGGTCACAGGTTCAATCCCCACTGCAGTCAGCATGTCGTTGTGTCCCTGAGACACTTCACCCAAAGTTGCTCCTGTGGGGATTGTCCACAGTACTGAGTATGTAAGGATTGGATAAAAGTGTCTAACAAGTAATGTATCAACAGTAAAAATGTGTATATATACAATAAGCAGTAAACTAAAATGTAGTTTATTTCTTTATAGTGTCGTGGACAGTCCCCATTGATCAACTGTCACAAAAAACCGTAATTGGGGCAGCTTTAGCAAACATTGCTAATTTCCAGCTGTTGTGCCCGGCCAGATGATACACCTTTTTAAAATCACAATACATCAACAGCATTAGTTATAAAGAAAGGATGAAAGACAAGTAGATACAGGCGAAAGGATAACCGAGATCAATAAAATGCAAACACACGTTACTAAATACATGTCACAACCACACAGCCGAAACGAGGGGTCCATGATCACAACTGTGACAAACTGTGGCTGGTGTGTAAATGTGTCATTGATGTGTTTCTCTATTGATCAGTTTGACGTCACACCGGTTGTACTCACTCTCGTTGTTCTTCTTTATTTCTCAGGGTGAGAATCCGATCTACAAAAGTGCCGTAACGACTGTCGTCAATCCAAAGTACGAAGGCAAATGATGAGGCTTTCCTTCCTTGTGACAACACTGTATGGAGAAGATAACCGGCGGGACGGGGGGACGGGGGACGGGGGGGTTATAATGCTCACTGTTTGTCTGTTTGTTTGTTATCACAAAAGCATTTTGCCACTATTTCATTTTGTTTCACTAACTTTTTTTTATTTTCTATGCTTCATCTGAAATGTGTACAGTCTGTGTAAATGTTTTGTTTTTTTACTATGCGGAACTTGAGAGAATGTGTGGAACTGATTCGTAGTTTTTCCGGAGCGGGACTGGCAAGGCATCGTCTGTGCCTTTTTGTTTTTATAAAAACATGTATCGAGCCATCAGTGTGTCGTCGAGGGGTTTCAAATGGATGTTGATGATGGGCAACGAATGAAGGGTTCCTCTCCAAAAGAATCAATGAGTCGAACACACAGTGAGCCGAGTCTTACGATTGATTTGCCGTCTTTGCGTTTGCTGTGTTTTTGAAACTGATCAGGCGCCTTTAAAGTCTCTTTGGTTTGAAAGTCTTAACATGTAGCGCCAGCAGAGTGGTAGCAATGAAATGTGTACAGTATGTTTTGGTTTCTGTGTTAAGCCATATATGTATCCACAGAACAGGATAGTGTGACTTTCTCCGTCTGAACAATCAATTGAAATGTCTAGAAATCAAGGCATCGAGTGTACAGTAGTATTACCGTTTGGCTCCAGGTTTTACTCGCTTAATTTAAAGCCAACTCAGGTCTTTTAATTCTTCACAGCTATGCCAAAAACACGCAAACCTGCCTTATTCGCTAACTCTAATTAGCTTTTTTTTATTGAAATGCCTTGTTTTTATTTGTAGGTATGAAGTGGGGATTGGTCCCACTTTTTATTTTCTATGCGTCAGTAATTCAGCCAAACTTTTTCTGTGGTGCTACGATCAAAACATTTGTATTGGAAAGAAATAGGAATGATGATAGTGTCATTTGGTTTTAAAGATCAGTGGTAAGGAAACGATTTTCAGATCTCCTGGATTTTTGTAAAGAAAAAAAAGGTTGCACCCGTCACCATTTTTTAAGTGCCTTTTTTTATTTCAACACATTTGCTATTCTGTATTTCTGAAATTATTTATTGAATAAACATCAAAAACAATGTACCCCTATATTGTTTAAATGTTATTGTGTATTTACTGTCTTGTGGACTATTGTGTCTACATTGTTGTTCTCAAAATGTTTACATTCTGCTCTGTTATTAATAGTCAACATAAAACTGGTAGGGATTATTCTTATTTGGGATGTGAACAAATGATCTTTAGCAAAAAAGTATTGTATTTTGTGACAGTTGCTCCATTTCAGAAAACATTAATAAAAGATCGACAACATCAACTGAAAAATATTAATTGAAATGTAAGAAGTACAATTGTTAATTAAAAAAAGTGCTGCCATATTCTTGTTGTTCTTAGTAAACATTTGCTAAATTTGATTGAAAGTCAGTCAATTGCACTTTGTGAAAGTGCATTTTTCCTAAAAAAAAATGTATTGAATACCTTTTAGTTACTTTATAGATCTGGATGAATGATGTGAAATATAATCAAGTGTTAAATCAGACTTTAGTTCCACCTGGAGTAAATCCACAAGCTACCCTGCCTGCAGTATACAAAGTCATTCAAACTAGCTGCACCTTTACCAGCTTTGAGAACACTTTCATGATCAATCATTATAAAACATATCATATATATTATTCTGAAATGGACCAATCTGCACAATGACTACTTTTACTGTCGCTACTTTAACTATATGTTGATGATAATACTTTGGTACTTTACTTGAGTAACATTTTGAATGCAGGACTTGTACTGTAACAGAGTATTCTTACACTCTAGTACTTCTACTTTTACTCAAGTACAAGACCTGAGTACTCTCGCACGTACATTTCAGAGATTACAAGTATAGTCACTATCGATTTTAAATGTCTCGCGTCTTTTTTATTTATTTACAGGATATAGTGTATGTATTCAGCCAATCACGTTGCGTTTCAGCCCTTGTGGAACATGACGCCACGATCCCTGGCATCTCCACAAGCTGATTGGTGGCTTCTATCGCCCAATCAGAGGCCGCGTTTTACAGCAAAGTTGTTAACCCCCAACAGTAGCACTTTGGTTTTTCCACCTCTCTAGTTTCAGCCTGCTTTGCATCGACAGGAAAACACAAAAACGCTGTTTGACGAGGTGGATATAAAGCAGACAAGCGGCTCTCCCTGGCCAGGATATCAACTACCGTTTGTGTTTCTTTATTTATTATAAAAGACAAGAACTAGCTTGTGTTAGTTGCGTGTCTCTCTTGCTTAGCTGCGTCGTGTTGCGTTTTTTCCCCAACTTGCAGAAATGTTCCCCATCTGTTTTTTAAAAAGAAATCCCTCAACGTGTGCTGAAACATCGAAATGGTGAGTACATTCTTGTCGCTACTGTTGTTGTTTTTTATTATTGTAACTTGAATCGATGCTCTGCAGAAAGGCCCTATCGTGAATAGTGTTTTCTGGCATCAGATGATTTCATACACGCAATCAAATTCCTGGCTGGTCAGCTGGATGCAATTCAGCACAAAAAACTTCCTCATCACTATGTCAGCCCTTTGGAGAGAGGGAGGTCGTGATGTCGACAGATTAAGGCGAAAATACATGTTTTTAATGCATAAAAACATACATGTAGATCACTAGTTGTTGCTTTTATGGCAGAAGTAAAAACTGGCTATCATGGAGAGATAACATCAGCAGGAGGTGGAGCTAAAGAGTGGATGAGGGCTTTTTTAAGGGTTATTTTTACATGATTATGTTTTTTTTTGTATCATGTTGGTTTGGAAATGTAACATTGTTGGATCAGAGGCTTAGGGTGTGTAGGTAAACAGTGCCAGGCAGATACTGCGGTGTGTGACGGAACTGCTTGGCCCTGAATCCCTCATATCTCCTGCATTACTCTAACTCACTGTAGATCCCTCCTGAAACACACCTCTCCCTACATGGGCTTAACAATGGGGGGAAGACTTAAGAAACAACCCCCTTTTTAAAAACAAAAGATGGATTTGGGAAGCTCCCAGCTAGGGATAGAGCTACCTCATGGTTACTTGTAGTGATTTTAATTCAACATTCTTCAAAAATTAATTTAAGAACACAAGATTAGCTGAAATTCTCTATATCAGGTCAATAAAGTAAGATTTAAATCATAAAAACTGCAATAAAATGGAATTCCCTGTGCTTGTGTCAGCTTTCTGGGTAACCCCACCCACATGGGACATTTGTAGGCTTGCACAAAGTATGAATAACAGTTTGCTAGGTTGAGATGTTCTATGTGTGTTTTATGTGTTTTACTTGGCATTAAAGGGTTATATGTCAAGTTCATAAATAATGATTTGGGAGTCTACATGATTTTTTATGGTCAGTCAACATGATTTTACATTTCCTGAGGTGTGTTAGGGAGCTGCTTGGCCCTGAATCCCTCATATCCCCTGCATTATCTACTGTAGATCCCCTCCTGAAACACACACCTCTCCCTACATGGGCTTATAACGATGGGGACGGCTTCACATCATCCCCTTTTTTTTGTGGTTGTAGTTTAAAACTCGAAAATCCTGCTTAGAATATCAAATTAGCTCAAATTCACCATATCAGTTCAACAAATGTTGATGTAAATCCCAAAAACTTTAACAAAAAGGGGATTCCTTTGCTTTCCTGAGATTGTGTCCACTCCCTGTGTGACCCCACCCACATGTAGATATTTATGAGTAAGTGTGAGGTTTAGAAGAACAGTTTGCTTTAGGTTGAGATGCTCTATTTGTAGGTTTCTATGTGTTTTTACTCAAGCTCATAATAATTCATTTGAAGATTGGATTATTTCACCCTACGTTTGGTCATTGTGTGTCATCATACCGAGGCCTTGGCTTCAAACTCCAATGCTTGCCATTTTAAAGTTAAAAGTTAGTCTGTTTAATTATCCGCAAATTAAAACATTTTCAAGGCATTCCTCAACAATACAGCTTAATAGCAATGTCATAAAGGGAAAAACTAACTCCAAAATTGGGATGTATCACAAAAGATCAATAGTTTTGACCTGAATAAAAACGGTTGGTAAGTATTACAAATTAGTCTCTTGGAGTTTTATTCATTTTGCTGCTTTGCATAACAGAAAGCTTTCCTGATAACAAAAATTCAACCTTATTTAGTTGAGTGAGCGTTACAGGTCAGGCTCCCTTGAAGACAGGTAACAGTTGAATTGAAGGGAACTGTAGGCAGGGTCTCGCGTTTAATTTAAATTGTTGGTGACCTCCAGAGGCATTCAGGTTCCGCTGTTTACGTTGCACATATTTTGACTTAACAAGATATGAGCCACTTTCAGCGGCTTTAGTCTTCAAGGTTCAAGGTTCTTTATTGTCAAACTAACATAGCTACAGAGTAATTATGTCAGAAAATAAGATATGTGGCTAATACATGTTTATGATACTTTATTCAACACCACTTGTATAAAGGGTAAAGCATAAATGCAATTGCTAGAAGTTAATAGCTAAACTAATACTTTAAACTAACCACATGGCACCACCGCTAAGCTTAAAGAGCAACTTGCAGGTTAGAGACACCAGTGAATAAATGTGTAGGAAAATGATGAATACACTAGATTTTCCAAAAAATATACAGAAATATACACTACAGTGACATCTGGCGTCGTTTTAGTAAGACATTTTCACTTCCGCATAAAAAAGCCTCCAGCACGTGACGTAACATGGGGGAAACAAGGGGGAGAGCGGCCGGTCTAACGTATGAATAAACATGGGTCACAATGCTAGTTTTGACACAGAAAAGGTTGAAAATATATATTCGAATGCATCTGATTTATAATTATGAGCCTGCTAGGCGTCCAAGAGACCAGGAGCAGCCAAGGATTAGAAAAAATAACGGCCATCGGAGAGAAATGGAGCTTTGGTGTGTGGAGAACCAGTGGAGAACAGAGCAGCTGTCTTGGTGAGTGACCGGCGTTAGCATGTTAGCTAACGTCAGTCACATCACAACATTGTAAAGTTAGCAATCGTATATCAGGCTATAACTAAAGTAGTATTGATAATATAGTAACGTTACTGGCAGGACTGTTGATACTGATCCATAACAGAAACTAATGCACAAGTATCAGCCGTATCTCGCGTTACCTAATGCAACTCCACACTACGGTGCTGACCGGAGGGGAGACGGGAGATACGGCTGATACTTGACGATCTGGCGGAGAAAGGTTGTGGAGCCTCCGTTGATATGCCGTTGTAAATGGCTTGATGGAAAGCAGGTGTGTAGTCGGGGAGGGTGCACAGCTGATTGCAGCAGGTGAGTGGAGGTTGAGCCGGGAGCCAGGAGTGACAGCCACCACGCACACACAAACAACACAGACAGGGGGAAACAAACAAACACAAAGGAGACGGCTGGAGTAGTACAGCCACCAGAGCGTTACCTAATGCAACTCCACACTACGTCTTACGGTGCCGTGCACCGGAGGGGAGAGAGAGCAGCGAAGGGGGGAGAGAGAGAGCAGCGAAGGGGGGGAGAGAGATGTAATACGGTTTCTTGATTTGTGCAACCTGCACAAACACAAGCTCACCATGATTACAAATGGTGAAATGCAATGTAAAATTACCGAAAAAATACGAGCTCACTAAATCACAACCGCTCAAACCAACTACAAACTACTACCGCGGATTGGGCAGAGAACGAGTCCAAGAAAGTTAACTCCCCCATGTGACGTAATATGACGCGTTTGATGTATGACGTTAAAAAAAAGCAGTTTTTAGTAGCAGAGCTCAAAACGGCTCCTTTTCCTCTGAATTCCTGCCCTTATGTCTTGTAAAACATATCAAATCCTGCATTAACATTTTTAATTGTAATTTTCAGATAAGATTGAGCATAAATGTAGTAAAAAAAAAAAAACCCTGCAGGTTGCTCTTTAAGGCGTTCTCAAGTTCTGCCTTATGACGTTTATCAGTCTCATTTAGGCAATTGTTAGCAACCACCGTTTTCAAGACGCCGAAACGCCTCTGTCGTTCAAGGCCGGATTAGTACCTCCAGTGGCCCCTGGGCACTGAGCACTCATGGCCCCCCCAACCCACGTACCAACAAGTAACACCATGCCTACCCAATCCTACCAACATGACCAATATTTAGAATTTTCAGTCAATCTGGCATGTCAAATCGCACACCTATTTGTCAAAAATCACAAGACAAAGATACAATGGATAAGATCTCAAGACAGTGTATGGCTCAAGAAGACCTAGGTAATATCAATCAAAACCTCAGAACAGCACCCCACTTAATGCCAACATATGACTGGCTGGCTGTACAAGTACACGAGGAGTTCTATTTGTCACAAACATCGAGAGTTACAAAAGTAAAATATGTAGTGAAATTGTGTGGTTGCTCCAAGGGTGGGGCTGTGATTCGGCTATACACCGCCGCCGCGTAGTAATAAAGTTGAGCGCATACATAGTGAGACCTACAGTACAGAGACCTACAGTAATTTGACCCTATGGAAAAGCTGTGTTATTTATGGCGAAGTGTGAGTGTCATTTAAAACAATGTATGATGAGTGAGGTTGTGCCGGAAATCTTATTACTGAGGGCCCTCTTTGCTCAAGGGCCCCTGGGCACTTGCCCAGGTTGCCCATATGGTTAATCCGGCCTTGCTGACGTTATGGGGGTATAGGGATGGGGTATTTACTGACGTATTTCATCTCATAGAACAAAATAAATGTTGTTAGCTTGTTCTTACCAAACCATATTTCAAGCATCTAGAACAAAGAACTCATTCAAAAAAAGCATTGACTTCGAGATGAACCTAGAAGTGCTAAAATGCTAACTCATTTCCAGTTATTGGACTCATTCCTGCACCACTCTATGCGTAACTGTGAATTGTCAATTAAAATACGACTACAGGGTAGGGCTGCTCGATTACGGCAAAAATCATAATCTCGATTATTTGGGTCAATAATTCATATCACGATTATCCATTTACTTTGAAAACATCAATTTATTGGAGAAAGAAAATGTGAACAGTATCTTCTTAACAGTTGATTACCCTGAACTTTAAGTATAATTCAACTGAAAAATTTGGAGAGAAAAAATCTAATAATAAAAAAATTATCGTTTTATTTCGATTACGTTGTTTTCGTAATCGTTGCAAGCCATAATCGTAATTGCGATTTAAAATACGATTAATTGAGCAGTCCTACTACGGGGCCTTTGCTTCATGATATTCCCCTTTATTTCTATATTATTTCCTACCTGCCTGTTGTGTATCAACTTCACTGTCATCCAGGACTTGATTTTCAATTGGCATCATATTATGTATCCCTTCTCCAATCATGTTGCAGTATGAACAATTGTATTTCCACGAGATAAATGATATAATCAACTAAACTCAATAATACTAATTCACCACACTAAAGAGTCCACTCAGTGAGAAACCTATAAACACAGCCAGGTGTGGTCGTTGCAATTAAAATCAGGTGGTCGACTTATGTTTCCACTTTGCTCATACAACCCTCTACTAAAAAAAAATTGAAATCTCGAAATCATTTCACTTGAGTGCCACGTAGGGCTGCTCGATTATGGCAAAAATCATAATCTCGATTGTTTGGGTCAATAATTGACATCACGATTATTAAAAACGATTATCCATTTACTTTGAAAACATCCATTTATTGAAGATTTTTTTTTTGAACAGTATGTTTTTAACAGTTTATTACCCTGAACTTTAAGTATAATTCAACTAAAAAAATCGTAATTGTGATTTAAAATACGAATACAAAGCCGTCACTTCCTCTTTAAAGCTTTGTGTTATGGTGAAAAGGTCCCAAAATGCGTACTTTTGGCTAAATGTTTTTGTTGCTTTCAGGTCATCCTGATGCCGTCAGTGGATTTAATAATGAAAAGTGACCCTCCGTTCCCCTGGGTGGACCCTGGATAAACAAAATGTCATCAACAGGTAAGACGTTCTAATGATTCTTACAATATTGATACAGCATGAATGATCCTTCTAGATGTCTTTGGCTTTTGTTGTGTGGCATATCAATTCTCCCAATCCATTGGGGTTTGCTGGAAATACCCAAACTGCATAATGTAGCTGCTTTTGGGTATACACGTTCAGGACATTTTGTGTGCAGTTTTGTCTGCTTTAAAATACATGTTGGTGCTCTGATATTTAACCTGTTGCACCAGCAGAGGGCGACAGTGTTGAGGTGGTGAACATGGAGAGGTTTACCTGGGATAAACATTCCTCCAAAGCTGTTGTAGAGATAAGGTTCTCTGGGTCCGAGTAATCCGGTCATTCCTCTGGTATTTTAGGCGTTGGCTTGTGTGGATAATGTGGAGTTTGTTACTCTTACCCCTGCTGAGGATTTGTTTAACACAAAACCATTAACACATTGCCATAACATAAGGTAGTATATTAGTAAACTGGATAAGTTTGAGCCTTTTTTTACTGCTAGAATGTCAGGGTAGTCGACTCGCGTGTTATATATCAATAACTAAAGCATGATTTAAAAAGAAAAGTTATAACACAGAATAAACTTGGACGGATGACATTTTGATTTCTCATGATTTTAAAGTTCTAATAATAAAATACATAAAACCAATTACCATAAAATAATAATTCAGAGTAAGGTGGTATTTTAGAAAACTAGGTTTAACTTGAGGCTCTTATTTTACTGCTAGAACTTTTAGGGTAGTATTGTCTCATAAAGGTATTTTTTATTGGTCACATTTCAACATTCTTTTATATCAATAACTAAAGCATGATGAAAACGAGAAGTTATAAAACAGAACACATTGGAACGGATAACCATTTGATTTCTCATGATTTTAAAGGTCTAATGAAAGGCGTAAAATCACAAAAAGCATAAAACAATCATCATTTATATAATAACAAATAGTTGATTTTTATTCAGCTAAAGGAAAAAGTTGATGCTTTTTTTTACAGAATTGTAGGGAAGTTGTGTGTACTGTATTATAATGCAGGAATCCTGAAGTCAGATGTAAAACCTTTTTTAAGGCCCTTTCCATACATTTTTAGAGCTCATCGCCACTTCGAGTTTTAACCGGTTACCTTGGCGACACACTTTACCTCACATTGACTATATACAGTATTGATTGTCCTTCCTCCTTATCTTCCAACCATTTGGACGCAAACTTGCATTTCCCCATAACGATGTTGTTTAACAACCGGCGTAAACGGACCTTTCTCGCGCTATCAAGCAGTGAGCGTGCGGTGTCCTGTTCAGATGACGTAAAGTCCAACGGGATGCCATAAATAAACTACACAGAATCACACTACACACCTACGCAATGATTACATTCAGGCAGACTGTAGAATACAACCTCTTTGGACAATTTATATATATTTATATACTGATTTATCAACTTGTAATACTTTTTAAGACCCCACGGTAATGGTATACTATTAGTCACATTTTAGAGGTGTTTTAAAAAAAAATAATATCACTAAAGCATGATTTAAAAAAAAAAAGAGAAATTATTATAAAACTGAATTAATTTGAAAATAAGCTTTTGATTTCTCAGGATTTAAAAGGTCTACTAAAGTTTGAACCTTTTCTAGTGCTAGAATGTTAGGGTACTTTATTTATTAAACATATTTTAAAAATATATTAAGGATTTACGCATGAAAATGAACACAAAGGAATAAACTTAGACGGATGATCTTTTGTCTACTGAAAAGCACTAACACTAATTACCATAACATCAATATTCAAAGTTATAGGTAAATAGGTTTAGTTTGAGGCTTTTTTGTACTGCTTTATGTGTAGGGTAGTTGTGTGTAGCCTACTGTAATTCCTAATGGTAGTATGGTTTAATAAATACAAAAAACATGCCTAAAAATAGAATTAATACTTAATGGAATAAAAATTGATATAAGCTTTGATTCCTCTTTATTTACTACTAAAAATCAAATGTGGCTACGATGTTATTGGTCTTTAATATTACATATTTACTGCAAAGTCAATATGTGTGTTGTATGCAAATAGGAGCAAAAGTTATGCCTTTCATTACTTGTTTTTGTTTTACACACGTAAATCAAGTCTCTTTTTGTATTCATACATTTATTACTTTGATAATTTGTTTGGCTTTTATTAATTGGGATTATTTTGTATAATTTTTTTTTACTTATTTGTTTATTTTTGGCTTTTATTCATTAGTATCTACTAAATAGAGTATACATTGTAAGTATACTTATTTGTGTATTTTTGGCTTTTTATTAATTATTATCTACTTATTTAGTATAATTGTATTGGATCTACTTATTTGTTTATTTTCCTTTCTCATGTTTCATTAATGTTCATTTAGATTCTCTATTTTTTTTTAAACAATATATATATTTCCGCCTAACGGTAATTGCAATCATTAATATATAAGTGTGTGTGTGTGTAAAGCAGTCAGTTTGCCCCCCTTCCCCCCACCCCCGCAACGCGCAAGCGCTCGGGACCGTGTGGGAATGGTCGGTCCGCGCGCTGGGGGTTGGACCGCTGCGAACGAAACAGAGCAAAAGAGTTTTAAATGTCCGCCATGTTGTCCATGGCGCACTGAACCAACGGTAGGGAGCGGAGCGTCGGAAAAAAACAGTCCGAGAGAGAGCGACCAAGATCCGGGCCCTTCCCCCGGCTCCGTTGGCGACGCCCTAAATACAAGCTTTACAACGTTAGAGTAGAGAAAACCGCACAGAAACATCCATGAAAGCGCCACTCGGTACCGTTGTGAATATCAGGAGATCCGATAGATTTATATTGCATCTCGAGTTGTGAAAAAATGAGTAAATTGTCGTTTCGGGCGCGAGCTCTGGACGCTACCAAGCCGCTGCCCGTGTTCCGTTGCGAGGATTTACCCGACCTGCACGAGTATGCCTCCATTAACCGGGCCGTGCCGCAGATGCCCACGGGGATGGAGAAAGAAGAGGAATCGGTATGATTTACTTAAAAAATGTTGAATTTATGTGGTTTATTATTATTTTTTAAATGAAGCGTCCCTCCTTTTTTTTTTTCTTCTCTGCGCAAGCTTTCACACAAAATGGCCGCTGTTTTTTCTCAGGAGAAACACGACGGAATTCCGTTCTAAACGGACCGTTGGTGTGACGGTGGTTATTGTTATGGTTACACGGGGATATAATGTGTGGTTTTTGGATGAGATAAGCAGGTTTGCTCTGCTTTATTTGTACGTGAGGTGGTTTTCTAAGTACAAAGGAGTCATGTGACTTCAGCAATTCCGACATTTTGTCTCCTGTGTGTCGGGACGAGGCCTTGTGTTGGCGTAATTGCAAAGGACCAGGGCAAGGGGGAGCTAGTGATTTCAGATTATATGTGGCATCTGTGCTGCTAGCAGACAGAAATGTCAACACTGCTGCCATGCATTGAGGGGAAACTCAATTCAAACTCAAATAGCTTTATTAGCATGGCCATATTGACATACAGTGTTTCCAATTATTTGTACAGTTACGACCAGTGGTTTAAAGTCAATACGTATTCTTACTGTCAAAATGCTGCTGTGATAAAATCATTTCCGAACATGGGATATACAAAGTATCTATCTATACTACTTAATTACCATTTTGAGGTACTTTACATCAAGTATTTTCATTTTTTGCTGCTTTGTACAGAAATGTCAACACTGCTGCCGAGGGGAAACTCGATTCAAATTCAAATAGCTTTATTGGCATGACAGTAATGACATACAATCAGAGGTGGAAGAAGGACTCAGATCTTGTACTTGAGTAAAAGTAGAAGTGCCAGAGTGTAGGAATACTTTTACAAGTTAAAGTCCTGCAATCAATATGATACTCAAGTAAAAGTATTGGCATCAAAATAAACTTAAAGTGAAAATACTTATTATGCATAATGGCCCATTTCAGAATAATACATCATGTGTTTTGATTAGATTGATACTTTTATTGATCCTAAATTGAGGAAATTGTTTAGTTACAGCAGCAATGTGATCAGGCATACGTGTGTGTGTATACTTTTACTTCAATACATTCATTAATAACTTTAGTTACTTTGCAGATCTGGATAAATGGTGTGAAATATAATCAACTCTTAAATATGACTTTAGTTACACCTGGAGTCAATTCACAAGCTACCCTGCAGTATACAAAGTCATTAAAACTAGCTGCAGCTTTGATGACACTCTAATGCAGGGGTGTCAAACTCATTTTAGCTCAGGGGCCACATGGAGGAAAATCTATTCCCAAGTGGGCCGGAGCGGTAAAATCATAGCATAATAACAAAAAAATGACGACAACTTCAGATTGTTTTCTTTGTTTAAGTTTAGTGAACTTTAGTGCAATAACAGTACAAGCACATTTAGACTTGGCGTATCAACAAAAAGCCATACAACAACATTAAGTCATATACTGGGAATGAACAAAATACAAAAACTCTTCTCAAATAACTAATTTGTCATTTTAACATATTAATCCTGTACTAACTCACCAAATGATTGAGACAAATTGAGGTAGAAACTTTTCAAGAGGGTTGAGTTACTTACTTCCTGCCTTGTAGGCTACATTACTTATTGATAAATAAAAGCTGTGCAATGCATGAACAATTTCAACAAACCTAACTTATGAACTGAAGTTACTGTCATTATTACAGTAAATAACACACTGTTCACTTTCTTTCAATCTGCACAGAAGACAATCATTTTTTAGATAACTATATCAGGGTGCAGTGTCTTATGCAGCATTTTAAGTTGGGTTACCCACTGTTGTTTTTGCTCCTGAAACCTGGCATCTTTTAGCTTTCACAAGTGCATCAATATCAGGGGTCAAAGCCTGAGTGGCAGCCAATTTCAGGATGTCATTTAAGTGCTTGTGCGTGAGCCTTGAGCGCAGCTTTGTTTTATTGATGCTCATTACAGAGAAAACTTGCTCACAAATATACGTGGTTCCAAACATGCACAACACTTTTGCAGCAAGGGCTGTCAAGTTGGGGTAACCTGGCAAAAGATACTGATAAAATGTGTCTAAGCCAGCTGCAGCAAATTTCCCCTTCAAATCTGAGTCACACTGCAAGTCTATTATTTCAAGTTGAATGTTGACGGGCAGATCAGAGGCATTCGCGGTGAATGGCGAGCAGAAAACTTTGAAGTCTTTCTCCAGTTCACCAAAAATCTGAAAGCGTTGCTCAAACTCCCGCAATAGTCCTATTAGTTTATCTTTGAACCGCTTCATGTCTGCGACATGTTGGGTATCGCACACATTTTTCAGACAAGGAAAGTGCGCTGCATCACCTCCCGCGAGCTGCGTCTCCCACAATGACAGCTTCAACTTGAACGCACATACGCTGTCATAATACTGCGTTACAACTTTGTTGCGCCCCTGCAGCATTGTGTTCAAGTTATTCAAGTGCTCTGTAACATCCACCATGAACGCAAGATCCTGCATCCATTCTTTGGACTTAAATTCTAACACTGGTCTGCCTTTTTGTTTCATGAATTGTTCAATTTCCTCTCGTAAATCAAAGAAACGCCTCAGCACAATGCCTCGGCTTAACCATCTTACCTCGGTGTGGTAAGGCAGGCCGTAGTTGTGGTCTTTATCTCTGAGAAGGTTGTCAAACTGACGGTGATTCAAGCCTCTTGATCGGATGAAATTAACAGTTTGGACGACCACCTTCATGACGTTATCCATCTTTAATGACTTGCAACACAATGCCTCCTGGTGCAAAATACAGTGAAAAGTCCAAAAATCACGTCCTCCATTTGCAGTCTGCACTTTTTCCCTGAATTTCGTCACAACACCTGCTTTTTTCCCGATCATTGAAGGCGCACCGTCTGTAGCCACGCTGACAGCGCGTGACCAGTCCACTCCGACTCTGTCCAGGGCACCCTCGAGTGTGTTGAAAATATCAGCCGCTGTCGTGGTATCCGTCATCGGCACCAACTCCACAAACTCCTCGGTTACGGTCAAAGTATCATCAACTCCGCGGATGAATATGGCCAGTTGCGCAACATCTGTAATGTCCGTGCTTTCATCAATTGCAACTGAAAACGCAATAAACGACTTAACTTTGCGCTTCAATTGGCTGTCCAAATCCTCCGAAAGATCAGAAATCCTGTGTGCAACTGTGTTTCTTGTCAGGCTGATATTTTCAAAAGCTTGACGCTTTTCAGGGCACACAATCTCTGCAGCTGTCAGCATGCATGTCTTCACAAATTCACCCTCGCTAAATGGTTTTGAAGCCACTGCAATTTCATTAGCAATAAGGTAGCTGGCTTTCACTGCAGCATCGCCGATTTCTCGGCTATGAGTAAACACAGACTGCTGTTTTTTCAGACCCGCCAGCAATTCCTTCACCTTTTCGCTTCTCTGTTTTCCTTTCAAGTTATCATATTTGTCGGCATGTTGAGTCTCATAGTGGCGACGAAGGTTATATTCTTTCAGCACTGAAACGTGCTGCGAACAAACCAAACACACGGGTTTCCCATTCACTTCCGTGAATAAATAGGAGGATGACCATTTTTCTTGGAAAACTCTGCACTCTGTGTCCACTTTTCTCTTTTTTGATAGCGACATTTTGGGGAGTGAGGAAGCCAAGCACGATAGACTGTAAACACAGGATTACTTCCTCAGCCCCGTTATACATAGTTTGCTCGCTTCACATAATTGCTATTGCGACACCCAGTGGACACATTTAGAACAGCAGTTTCTTTCATTGAAAAATTGCAGCTCTTTTTATTTTTTATACTTTCCAAAATCATCTCGCGGGCCGGATTAAACTTGTTCACGGGCCTGATCCGGCCCGCGGGCCGTACGTTTGACACCCCTGCTCTAATGCATCAATAATCATAATCAAATATATAATATTCTAGAATGGTCCAATCTGCGGAATGATATTAGTGATGATTGTGCAGGATAATGCTGATTGAAAATTCATATAAAAAATTAATACAAAAATAATGATTGCATTGCTTTAGTGCAGGTCATCACAGCTATTAAGCACTTTGAGATGACAATAATATTCAGCGTTTGATGTTTGTTTGTATTGAGACTGTGTTGTGATCTTCACTGTATTTAAATAATACTTTCATTGCCATGTAGCGGTGAGAGATATCATATTTAATCTCCCAGTCTTGCATCACAAACCTGCATTTACATATTTATATTATTTATTTATCTAAGTTGACATTACATAAAGGGTTGTTTTTTCCAGTATCTGTTACAACTCTCACTGTAACGGTCTCGCTGGTTTCCCAGTCTTGACATTGGATTTTCTGGATTAGATTGAACCACATCCAAATTCTCTTGCCACTGCACATTTTCAAATATACAAATTGTAGAACTTCACAAGCTATTCTGGTAGTTCATGTTCTATCCTTAGCGTATTATGATTTAGCTAGAGAAGTAGATATTTTAGCTCAGTTTAAGGGATGAATGAGTCCCTGAGTCATGTAAATAAACAAAGACTGCTTCCCGATTTTATGCTGAGTGTTATGGTGCTTATCTTTTGGATGCAGGGGCTTGTTTAGAAAAAACTAGATGGGAAATGTGTTCTTCCATTCATTGCATGACATTTATTTGACAACTTCTGTCATTCTTAGCATCACATCGGATTATTTTAGATAAGTATGACCTAGTTGACCCTGCAGTCTTCTTGACTCATGTTTAAATATAAGGGCTTGTAAATGGGGGAATATCCATAGGCGTCATTTATACTTGGGATGCTGGGGATATTTCCCCTACACTTTTGGAAATGGCCAATTTTGTCCCCACCACTTTGCATTAGGATCGTTTATTAAAAATGTTCTGAAAGTAGTCTGCACAAATAAGTGTACACTTTGAGAAGTATACAAGAGGACATGTACAATCTGCAGGACTGTTCACACTTTTTGGGTGTATTTCTGATATCCCAAGTTGTGCAATTTGGTCCGGCGACGTGTTCAATATTAGTAATAATTGAATAGAGAAAAGTAAAGCAATAGTGGTTCCCGTGTTGCAGAAGCATAGTTACTGCAATAGTTGTCAAAGAAAATATTGTAAGTATGTGTTTGTGGGGGGGGGGGGCTTAATGCAGTAGTGTTTTTTAAATCTGTAAGGGCCCCCACCACTGGTCCTAACAAAGTGGCACTCGTGGGAATATCAGTCCAGACTTTCCTGCCTGGTGGATGCTGTTGTTATTCAGTGCTTTGCAGCCAGTCTGGTGCTGGCTGTGTGTCAGTGTGTCAGATGGCTCAGCAGGCTGGCAGACCGGCGGCACGTGGCACACGGGAGGAGGATGACGGGGGGAGGGGTTGCTGTCACTTCAAAGTCTGTGTTGTGCTCAGCTGGAGAGCTCCCTTATGTAACAATCATATTATCATAAGAGGTAGGCCAAGACTTGCTGCAAATGCTCAGAAGTCTGTTTTGAATTTCTACGTCAGGTGTTTCATAGGAAATATGGTTTGAGTTACTGTTGGTTGCTCATGCTTTAAAAAAAAAAAATGCATGACTCACTCCTTCAGCCCTTAATTTATGATGTTGTTGCTTCATTGTACCGCAAGTGCATGTGTTTTTAGTTGTGCATCCTTGATTTTTAACTCATTGATCCACACAGGGGGAAAGTGCTTGCCTGTGGAAATATTGCGGTTCATTTATTGTAATTGTACAACACAGAAATGCAGTCCCTTTATGCTACATTCAGGAAATAATACTTTTAGTTGATTAATATTAAAGAAATCACCCAACTCTTTTGATCAGTTTGAATATTTTTCTTTGTTTAGAAACAATAAGTACAATTCACTGATTCACGCTTTTTTGAATGTGAATATCTCTAGTTTCTTTATTCTGCTAAACATTAAATGTATTGAATCTCTTTGCGTAGTGGACCAACCGTGACCTTGTTAAAGACATCATGTGCTTGAGGTGGCATTGGACCCCCCTTTCCCACAGTTTTCTGAGATTTCATAGACCCATTAATCAATTGAACTAACCAAGAAACAAATGAATCTGAGATTTAAAAAAAGGGAGTTCTTTGCAGCCCTACTCCACGCTAAGCTTATCGCAGCCTCAACCACATGGACGGACCCGTTCAATGTTGTGGTCTGCATGATTACAGTGTGCTCTCCATATATGTGGTGACTCTGCTAGTAAACATCTGTTAAACTCTGAAACACTAGTAAATGTACACCTTTCATAATGCCAGGGATTCATTCAACTAATTGCTGCTGTCCTGGGAGCATTGAATGGACTGGACAAATGGAAGAAATTGCAGTAATCATCATATGTTTATTGAGACCAAACTTTAAGTTGCATGTTGTTTAAGTATGATGGCGATCCTCTTCATTTTATTGTGATCTTAGACTCTTCTTTGTCATTAGCAGCGTTGAAGGGATACAGACATTTTTAATACGGCCACTTTGCCCAGTTAGAGTTGACCAATTTTCCAGACACTGGGATCATCCGGAACCCTATAGTTAACCCTATAAATTCCAAATGTTAAGTACAGGGCCGGCCCTGACCAATTTGCTGCCCTAGGCAATATTTTAGCTGCCCCCCCCCCCCCCCCCCCCCCCCCAAAGCAATGCAGAAACTCACTATTACTCCCACATGCATGCACGTGCACGGTTGTGGCATCACCACCAAACCAGAAAGATATGGACACAAGATGTGCGCAAATGTATTTAGTTTCCTATCCATTTGAATATGATTTAAGTTGGGTGGACCTAACCTCCACTAGGTTTTTTTTTTTTATTGAAGTTAAAAGCATCAATCTGGTGCACTTTGAGAGCAACATTAGGAGATCTATGGATACATCTCTCAACATATGAAACGGATCTGTAAACAGATTTTCTTTTTCTTTATGGATATTTTAGAAATCACTCTCCTTTCAAACTCTATTCTTGTTTATTAATAACTACTTTTTTTTTACTGTCGTATAGTTTTTTACCAGTTTTACAACTATAATGATCATATAAAGGTGTGCCTTTACCTCCCTGAGCTGAGGTTATCAGAGCCGCTCAGTCTTTCAGGAGAGAGCTCTCTAAAGCTCTCCCCCCCCCCCCCCCCCCCCCCCCCCCCCCCGCGGCCGCATACACAGTACATTTCAATGTTAACAAAAGCACAGAAGCTGTATACGTTTTGTGGGAGTTTCATTTATTTTAAATAAACACAAATACAAAATTAAAACCTATAATTGCACACAAACCATTACAAAAAAACTAACTATTTCACATAAACCTCTGGTTTTTGCTGGGACAGTTCAACTTGATTGGGGGGGGGTGGCGCTGTACGCAATATAGGCGTAGTTCTGTTAGTATAAGATAATAAGTATGTACTTAGTTGATCCAAAATCGGGAAATTGTGTTATGAAATTAAAAAAAATTCTAACTTTTTTTTTTTCTCCCCAATTTTCGGCGCCCCCGATGGGTGGATGCGCCCTTAGCATTCACCTATACTGCCTGTGCCAAGGGCCGGCCCTGGTTAAGAAGAACAGAAGTTACGTGGAGGAACCCTATTGTGCTCCTTTTCTGGTTCACATTTTGTATTTTTACTGTTGTCATGCTTTAATCTCATACTGCCGATGCTGCATGCAGAATAGTGGTTGACAAATTGTGAAACAAATCATCTGACATTGTAGTTTCTTTTTTAACTTCGCCCCGCTCGACACTTTGCTTGATTTCAGAGCCTTAAATATGTCGGACAGATTTTCCCAGTGAAAAACAGGCTGTATGCTACATTAAGCCTTGCTCGTTTGTGCTGTTTTAGGGAGCACTACACTCTTGCTTTCTCCTTGCTTTTCAAGGATCATTGCTCACCATTGCATGTGGTTTTGTAATTTACAGGCTGTGTGTGTGTGTGTGTAGCGTGGCTTTACTGAAAAGCTGTCATCGCCGAAACTCCCTCGGCACGTGCGGCTTGTTTGTTTTGAGCGAGGCACTTTGTCTTGTGTTTGGGTGAAAGTGAGGTCAGTGTCTGCGGCCCTGCTGGGAGCCCACAGGCATCTGTTGTGTTTGCCTCTTTGCCAAACACCGTTCTTGTACACACACACACACACACACACACACACACACACACACACACACACACTAAAGAGCCTCACACTCTGGCATACCACCAGTTGCTCAGCATGTGACCTTGCTGGATGGAAATGTGGGGCATGTCACCTGACCAAAGTCTCTGTAGCCTTCATGCTGTGAAAGTTGCCTAGTCAGCCGTTTCCCCTTCTTTATTCCACTGACAGTTTTATATTGATGTGAATGTGCGCAGGGAAATTAACACCAGTCTTGAGGCAAGTTTTGCAATCTATATCCTCATACGGTTTGCAAGCTAGGCAAATGAGTTGGCAAAGCTGAGTTGCTAAGTTGTGGAAAGCCAGAAAACTTTGTACGGGTCCTGTTTGGGAGTCATTGGATTTCTTTCAAAGAAATGTAAAAGTTGTCCTTTGTTCGAGATTTTCCTACGCTTTTATACACTACTTTTATCCTTTATATTAAAGTGCCTTTGGGGTTTTCCCTTTTCTGTTGTGTTTCTATAGGTTTTTGTGCGTGTTAATGGCCTGCAAAGACTGGGGAGGGAGTTTCTCTCAAGCTAACAGCAGTATGAGGAAAAAGAAAGACCGTTTTGAGCATTACAGCATGTACATTTTGAAAAAATCTTTCCTCAATTTATGACTAGTAATTTAGGGCTGCACTTTTTGGAAAATGTGCAATTATTTCTGAGTAATATTGTGAATCACTTTGCAATTGCTTTATCAGAGGGAATCTTTTTTTATTTTTTAAATCACTGTATTCTCAATCATTATGTTGAAAGGATAGTTTCTTAAGACGACCTGTACTAAAGGATTAGGAAAGGTTTAGGGTTATTTTTAATTCTGTAGAATACGGTCTTTATGACTTCTCTGCAGCTCCACAATGACCTTTTTTAATTTAATACGTTTTTATCTCATTTGATCATTTTGCTCACATTTGTACCTATGTTGATATAACTTATTCTTCTTTATTCAATCTAAATGGACCGAGTGTCAGGAAACCAATGTCCCCTTGCGATTATGAAAGTATTTCTAATTCCTATATTTTCTCCCATTAGCCTTTACCAAATAATGCTCTAAATGCGATTTGGATATTGCACTACTCCATATTAAAAAGATGAATCGTGCAGCCCTAGTTTTACATCATAGTGATGCAAAAGTTGACCTACTCTCGTGTTACAGAATTATTATACCCTTACAGAAACTCCTTTTTATCCACCATAAGTTTAACCGTAAAAGTTTCTCAATTCATGATCAGTCGTTTGTCCGCCTGAGTCGAAAGCGCATTGTCATGGTTGCTGTTAATTTCCCACGAACCTAATCGCACTGGTTATTAAAAACCACCCTCTACCGCGTGTTGCTTTAAACCGCCTTGTATTGTATCCATGCGCCTCTCGACAGCGTTACCCAGCAGCCCTTGCAGCTGTCCGTCATGTTAAGTGGCGTTTACAGTGTCTGGGATAGTAGCTGTCGGAGGCGAGAGCGAGGAAGGTGGAGGAAGCTCGGCCTGCCTCAGCAGACCTGACAGTGATGGATGTGGTGATTTTACAGGGCTATTTCTGGACTCTTGTGTGTATGTGTGAGAAAGCGAGAGCGAAAGGAAAAAGCTATCAGCTAATGTTCTGTATTCTGACTGTTCACCTCAATTTAAGTCTATTTATTCTCCAGCAAATAGCCGGGAAAGTAAACGAACGCATTGCTTGATTGGGTTTGGCAGCCTGCGTGTTTTCGCTCAATGCAGTTTGATTTTTATGAGTTTTTCTCTTATTGTGGAGAAGCCCGAGGACATTGAGGCGGAGGTTTTGGCATTCGCCTATCGGGGGGAATGATTCAGTGAGAATTCGATAGGAACATGAAGGTTTTTGTGAGCGTACATTCATAGAGGGGGTCAGAGTAAATGCTTTGGGTGAAAGTGTAAGCGTTGTGAGCTTCGTATCTAGAAGCCTTAGGGAAGCACTAAAATAAAAGTGCAAGGCTGTCCAAAGCAGCGTCACCAGCTACATCCTCAGAACAGATGGCACTATAAAGCTCCATGAATGTAAAATACAATTATTTGCCTTTGGTACCACAGACCGTGTTGAATAGTGTTGCTCCCTAAGCCCAAACGTGGTTGATTATCAGTTGCTCTGGGACTCAAAATAAATGTAATACAGGCTGAACGTGTTTAAAATCACAACATAATGTTGTTCTGAATGTGACACATTATAAAGTTCACTTTTATACCTCCCTGGCAGTTAACATACTCTTTTATTTATGTTAAAGGGGCCCTGTTAAAGCTAATTTTCAGGTTCATATTTATATTATGTTCCTCTACTTTAGCATGTTTTCATGCTTTAACGTTCTAAAAGCTCTTTATTGTTCTCATACTGCCTGTGCGGCATCACTTCTTTTCACCCTCTGTCTGAAACCAGAGCCCAGTCTGCTCTGATTGGTTAGCTGGCCGGCTCTGATGTGATTGGTCAACAGCTTAGAAATGTCCCGCCCCTTAACACATACAGTATATCGGAGCTACATAGTCGACCGTAATGTTTGAAAACTTGTAGCCGACTGACTGAGAAGCTTGTATTAAAGCTAAATCCAGTTTACATTGAGCTTGAAGCTAGGTGGGAAAACAGCTTACATAAATGTCTCAGCAGAAAATTCTCCATTGATATAATGGGGTGGCACCGTCTGACTAGGGCTGCTCAATTAATCGCAATTACGATTATGGCTTGCAACGCTTACGAAAACAACGTAATCGAAATAAACGATTTTTCTTTTTTACCATTATTTTTTTTTTTAAATCTTTTTTTTTTTCAGTTGAATTGTACTTAAAGTTCAGGGTAATCAACTGTTAAAAACATACTGTTGAAATGTTTTTCTCCAATAAATTGATTTTTTCAAAGTAAATGGATTATCGTTTTTAATTATCGTGATATCAATTATTGACCCAAATAATCGAGATTATGATTTTTGCCATAATCGAGCAGCCCTAGGTCTGACTGCAGTTTATTGTTTAGAGATTGCAACCTTTAGGCTCACCACAGGATACAGTGCTTCTTTATTGCTGTTGTGTTTAAAGTAGGTTCTGAATTATGTTTTGGTATTGCTCTATAAATAACTATTACATCTAGGTAATACAGTTTGATAATGCATACTGAATAACATAAACGGCAAATGTTAATGTTTCTCTTTCCATGTGGAAATTAATTCGTAGAGACTTGTTGGTTGATATTTGGTTTGCCACAGAACTTTACGCAATATTCACTATAGCATGATATTTATTATCATAAAATATGTATCAACATATACTGTGCCAGAGTAGATCCATTTTGCCAAACCCTACTTGTCTGTTTAGTTGGGGTAAATGAATCCTCGCCCTTTTGTTAAACACTCCTACCAATCAGTATAGGAGTAATTCGAAAAGCTTTGCACACTGGGGCTCACCATGCAGGGCTGCTGGGTAGTTAAGCTAACAGATGAGATGTAGACAGTAGAGCTGGCAGTTTAAACTGTCACATAACCTGCAAAAAGAAGCAGTGACTTAGCAAGCGTTGGTTGCAGACCTGTTTTTGTGGAGAAATCGCATTTAGGTGTAAACCCTAGAGACCAAACCAAAATCTGACCGCATATTGAAACTCTTCAATGTTGTATATCCTCCTCAATGTGTGTACTTGCGTTACACATCAGTGACTGTACCATGGCTGACTTGCACTAAGCAAAGTCTCTTACTTTCCAAAAGACCACAGTGACACACTCATTTATTTAAAGCACACATACTTTCTGCTTGACTCAAATTCAAAGGAGCTTCATTGTCATGACCATTTCCAAAAATATCGTATTGCCAAAGCATGTTGAACAAGGTGTTACAACTTACAACAGCTAATAAGTATTTTGCTCCTCTCCAGCTCTGCCTTTTTTTCACTTTATTTCAGTGTTTGTTTACTTTTCGTTGTGTGCATTTAACTTTGTCCGCAACATGCAAGCTATTATATTCTATTCTATTTTATTTACTTACACTATTATCTGTTTTATTGTGTTGCACTGTTGGAGGAGCCTGTGACTTAAGATTTCCATTGCCATAACCACACAGTAGCTATGTACAAATGACAATGAAAATCTTGAATCTATTCCCTACCACCTCTTCCCACTCCCCCCGTGTTTCCGACAACCTCGAGGAATACAATAAATACACTCCTCCTCCCCAGAGAGAGATTGTACAGAGCCGCTTTGTTGACAGTCTGCCTGCCAGTGGCTCAGCGCCCAGAGGCTCGGCTACCACCACTGACTGGGACCGCTCAGACAAGAAGAAGCCCGCCAGAAAACCAGTTACTCAACCCGTCTGCCGTCCTTCCTTCTGGGACATTTCCCCTAAACAGGCTTGGCAGCAGCAGACTTTTGTCACACTGACGGAGGGTAGATAAGGCCTTCGGACAGAAACAGTGTCAGGCTTTAATACTTGTGCTCCTGATATGATTGGTCTCTGTCCAGCTTCCTTATGCATAGCTACAGTGTAGTTATGACAATGAAAATCTTAGGTCACAGGCTCCTCCAACAGTGCAACACAATACATTAGAATACAATAGAAATAGGGCAGAATAGTCCATATACAAGTAATTAGAATATTGATATAAGTTGCAGACAGATGGATGTTATGGATGTTCTTTCAAAAGTTCAGGTGTTTAACAGTGTTATGGCCTGAGGGATGAAACTGTCATATCATTCTAGGTTGAATCAATTATCTTTTATGACCATGTTGATCACAGATTCGTTCACATAAAAGAAAACGTTTCCACTTTCTTAAATGTAAATAGCGTGACATGTGTTAGTTTGATTTTGTTCCACCTTCCAGTTCTGTTTGTTCGCGTTCAAGGTGTTTTTCACAAGTCCCTTTTTTAACACGTGCCCTCAATCCCTAATATGGTCAGCAACACATCTTGCTTGAGGTCATGTGTAAACGGGAGCAAGGGTTGATACTCGGGACAATCTGTATCTCACCGGAAATCCTTATTTTTAAGGGGGAAATGGCTGTGTTGTGAATAGATAAGATAAGAAGTACTTTAATGTTTGTGAATGAAAGCGGCACCATTGCAGATGACGATATCATTGACGTTGGACACTTTCACATGGAGCAAGCAAACCAATTACAACACTCTGCTGAAGATGTAGTTGCAATTATTTGAGTTTAATGTAGAGATGATCCGATCACGTGATCGGGGATCGGAGCCGATCACGTGATTTTCAAAAGATCGGAATCGGGACAAAAAAATCGGGGATCAGATTTTTTAATTTTTTTTATTCAATGTTACAAAACAAAAATGACCATGTTCAAGTCTTAAAGTCATCCTGAGGCCTTAGTTTTGGTTTCAAATTACACAACATCATGTATGTGTTGCTTCTTTGGGGCTTGTTTTCATAGACCTGGTTGCTTATTTCTCTCAAATCTGGCAAAAGAGTGGGCAGGGCGCAGTGTCTAGTTGTAGCAGTAAGCTAACGAGTACTGATAAGTTTTATTTTGTTTTGATCCAATGATGCACAACTGAACTGATGCAATGCTGCTGTGAAAGAAAGAAGCTATATCCATGTTGGATAGAATATCCAATTTAAATAAAAAAATAACCTTAAGGGACAACTTGAATGCTTTTTTTTTCTCTTAATGCATTGCATAAAGATCGGATCGGGAAAAATCGGTATCGGCAAATTGTCAAAATCAAATGATCGGAATCGGCTCGGGAGCAAAAAAAGGTGATCGGGACATCCCTAGTTTAATGTAGGTAGTGACTATTTCTGATTCAAGAAGTCAGTGAAGAAACATTCCATGTCTCGCAACTTGTATTATATTCAATCCCCTATAGCGGACATATGCAGCTCTTTGCCTCCCATGTTCCTGGAAGTAATAAGAGATGTTTTCCCAAAGCGTAAATCTACATTGCATACCCCCCTCTCCCTGCTTCTTCTTTCGTTGAGTTTTATGGCGGTGTTGAATTATCGCCTGCTGGTTGAACTGCCCCCTCAGCCCATCCCTCGCCCACATGCCATTCCAGTGGCATGTTTGACAAGGCGAAAGACGGGAATGTTCCTGAAAGCAACGCTGGTGTGAATAGAGAAGTCACTTGCGGTGCCTCAAAGGTCATCCCTGTCATTTACTGGGAAATATGTGTGACAGAAGCTAAAGACGTTACACGATCTGGAGGGCAAATGTTGCCCAATGTGTAACGGGATCATCGGCAGTTGTCTCCCTTGTTTAAGTTAGCTGGCGTGCATTTAAAACGTGGTGTTATTTCAGACTTAAATGTTTTGAGTTTGCTTCACTTAAAGAGGCCCTATTGTGCTTCTTTTTTTTCCTGTAGTGTGTTATGTAGGTTTGTGTGCATGTAAATGGTCTGCAGAGGCTGAAATCACAAAGTTCCCTTCAGCTGGAGTTTTTTTTAATTTGGTCTTTATGGAAATATTACTTTGATTTCTTTTGTTTATGTCACTCATATTATGAAACCCAAATAAATATGATCTTTTATTGCACAGTTTTACTTACGGTTTTATCACTTATTTTACTTTTATTTCTATTTTATAAATTCTAAAATGGAACAACAGAAACGAATTTCTCCCGGGGATTATTTAAGTATTTATAATTCAGATTTTAGGGTCTTTTTCTTTCATATATATCTGTTCTGAATATAGTTTTATAACTTATCTAAAAAGACTTTCAACTGTGTGGCACTTGTTTTCTTTTGCAAACAACAAATACGCTTCAATGTAAAGAAAAATGTGCCATCTGTTGCATTGGAAGTAATTCAGTCTGCAGGTTATTGTTTGTATTAAGAACACATCGATCATAGGTAGGGATGGGTATGGATAGGATTTCAACTACTACTCCTCTTACCGATACGGCTCCTTAATGGTATTTTTATCGGTTCTTTTTTTTACTTTTTAAGGGAAAAAACAAATTGAGAACAGAACCAACACTGTTGTATTTTATGTATTAAGAAATATGACATCTATTTTCGTCATTTTTATAAGAAACCCGGTAAGAACGGATAACATCGATGCCACAGTCTTTAAAAATGTAGCCTGGTGCCTGTTTAAAGGGGACCTATTATGCAAAATCAATTACATCAACTCGTGTCCCCTCTGTGGAAAGAGACTCTGAAAGTTTCAGGAACAAAGATTCTCTCTTTTTGTCCTGATCCATTTCTATAAAAACCTGTCTGAAAATGAGCTGATCAGATTTTGGCCACTTTATGATGTCATAATGATGTGTTGACTTGTGTAACCATTAGCCAATCAGCAACCAAGGTAACCCCCCCCCCCCACACACACACACACCTTATCACCTGAATCTCCTCCTAGAGCACCATTGAGTTCTTTCTAACCAAATGTCTCTCAGAGGGGCGTGGGGAGGGGCTCCTTATTTTCATCTAAAATAACAGACAGAGAATCAGCACTTTGGAAACAGGGCTGAAACAGAGGGGATTATGGGTAATGCTGCAATGATCTGTTTGGAGCCAAACACTTCAGAGACAGGTTCTGTATATATCTGAGACCTGTAATATATTGATGAAATACAGTATAATAGGAGACCTTTTAATGCCAGTTGCGCTCCCCATCCTTACCCCTCAGTGGTCCAGGCGTCTCACCTCCACTTTTCTGTCTCTGCAGGAACACCATCTCCAGCGGGCCATCTCGGCGCAGCAGGTTTATGGAGAGAAGCGGGACAACATGCACATCCCGGTGCCCGAGGCGGAGAGCGACATCACGTACTACGAATCCCTCTACCCCGGGGAGTTCAAGATGCCAAAGCAGCTAATTCACATACAGCGTGAGTGGGCTTCCCTTAATTCAAGGCGTTTATTGTCATGTGTGCATAGCTACAGTGTAGTTATGACAATGAAAATCTTAGATCACAGGCTCCTCCAACAGTGCAACACAATATAACAGATACAATAAAAAAGAATATAATAGAAATGGTGCAGAATAGTCTATATACAAGTAATTGAGTATTGATATATATGAGTTGCAAACAAATGAATGTTATGGATGTTCTTTCAAAAGTTCAGGTGTTCAACATTGGTGTCTGTGATGCAGCAGATTAGGAACTTGTTCTTTCATTAGGTTGCAATGCTTTTTTTTGATTGCATTAGAAGAAACTTAGGGGGCTTTAGATTAAAATTGTGCATGCCAATGAGTAAAATATTGCACATTAGTGTATTTGTCATTACATTTTGACTTTAACACGTAGAGTTTATTGTAAACCGTTAACCACAGAGCTCTTATGATGGCAAGACAATGTTTTTTCTAGCGTTTTGAAGATGGATAAGTTGGTTGCGGAAAGGCTTAAATAAAAAAGCCAATTAATTGACTCCCGAGTCCACAGGTATTAAAAGGATCCTGTGGTTTCCGACAGTTATTTTTTAAAATCCTTTTAATGGCATCAAGCATGTGTTTTATAAGCTTTTAATGAGTCGTCACATGTTTGACAAAGCCATTTACTTTGACAGAGTGCCCAGTTCAGAGAAAATGAGTTGGCTTAGTTCTGTCACCGTGTTTGTGTCACAAAGGAAAGCAATTTGCGGTACTCTACACCATTAGTTGAACACTGCAATGACAGATGTTTTGTCCTGTCAAATTGCTTTCTGACTTAATTGCTCCAGGTCTAGACAGTGGGAAATGTGTTGAAAATCCAGTGTTGATTATTTCTATATCTTGAAATAAAAAAAATGAACTGAAATGTGTTGTCTAGTTTAGTTTTGGTAGTTTTAATGCAGCTGCTTGTTTTACATGGTGCCAGTTGATAAAACAAGTCTGTGCACAAAAATATTGCAATTTTAAAATGGGATACTCCTTAAAATGTATATTATTGGCCTCATCATGAGAACTGTACTGAACTAATTGCTAAGTCATTCGTCAAAAATAATTGCGTCTTTTTCGATAAGTTTCTTTTTTTTTTTTTTTACCAAAACTTGCAGAAAATGCTTTTTTCAGGCTCTCAAACATCATTTTTCTCCTTAAATCAAATAAAGTGACTATAATTATGTGTTAAACGGACAAAATATCACATGTAAAGTCATGACCGTGGACTTTGGCAAACCGGAAAGACTTTTTAAAAACTATATTCCTATGTTTTATAGACTAATCAATTTGACTGGAAAGTAAAAGGCAGATGAAGCAATAATGAAATGAATGGTAGCAGCCCTACCGCTCACAGCTTGATGCTACAGTCTCATCAATAACCATATACCCTTCCTGTCACATTCTGTTGCCTTCATGTCAGCTTTAGATCAAATCAATTTGCTTTTATCTAATCAGCACTGAGGTTATCGTCTTAAAAATGAAACAAATGCTCTCGTCTGTACGTTGTTTGCTCTGTAATTGTGAGGACAGAAGCTGAGTGATGTGTCCCTGTTCCTGCTCTGAGTTCTCCTGTTGAGACACAGAGATGAAATGTGTTTGATTTGGCCTTTGTTTGACATACTGAGGCTTTAAACAAACTAGAAAACGTAAAAAGTTAAAGCACAGCGAGAGGAAAAGCTTTTACATTTGTCTGTATTTTGCGTCAGAAATAGGCTCGCAGTCCATTAGGAAAGGGCAGCGAGTCACATTTCTTTGCATAAACTAAAAGGACATTAATGTAACTTTAACCGATCAGTGTTCATTATGCACGCATCAACGCTGACTCCATTAAAGTGTCGGGTCAGCCATGTGGTTAGATGGGACTAAACGTACCACACAACAGGACATATTGTATACAGTTTGTTATTTCCAGTCAGTCGTTGTGCTTTCCGTCGCCTGGAAGGTTAAATGTGCTGTAATTACGTCTGATAATCATCTCGTGCACCCCTGACCTTCTGCTCGTTGTGCTGTACTCTGAAAACACTTATGTATTCCAGTCAAGTGTGTGCCGTTAGTCCTGTGTGGTTTAATGAACAGTTTATCTTCAGCAGAAAGGAGCTGCATTAAGCTTATGAGTTTAGATACGCAAGGATCAAGCTGTACTGCTTTCTGTGGAACATTAGGCCCCACTGCATTTGTTTTTACATTCTCTCTGATGACAAGACTTGTCGTGTAGCCCCGAACAAACGCAGACAGGTCCAACTGTTTTAATTGTCATTAAGTATTTCTATTGTTTTTAATATCCAGGGTTTTGTCTAAACCGCTTAACTTAAGGCGTGCGTCCTCATACCAAGATGCCAAATTTCCCCGGAAAATGTTAAAGTGATGACAGAAAACGATATTTCTGTTAGTCAAAAACTTTATTATTACTCCAAAAATATGAAAATTGTGTCAAATAGTGTCAGACAGAATAGACTGCTTTGTTTAACGCAGTGGTTCTCAAATGGGGGTACGCGGACCCCTAGGGGTACGTTGGAGTACTGTAGGGGGTACGTGAGATTTATTTTATGTTAATGAAAAAAAACAAACATAAATAATGCATTCAAACAAACTACTAATAGTAGGCTAGATTAAGTACTTTATTCAAAGGTTTACAGTAATTCTGGATAATAAAATGGGAAAAATAAACGGGGTGCTCTCTTTTCCTCTCCCTCTCCTGACAGCCCGTCAGTCTCGTGCAGCTCGCTGAACCTGTAATGAGTGACCCGACAGTAAAGAATAAATATATGTAGGCCTATAACTAGTTTAGCTTGTTCCAGAGTATATAAACTAGCTAAGTGTGTTCGGTCTAACTCTTAGTGTATTTTGCTCCACTCAACGGTCCGTCACAGCGGCGGAGCTGTGATCATGCAGAGCTGCGTGTTCTCCGTCAGCAGCAGCTGATCTGATCTCTCTCGTGTCCGGTTATACTTCACTCGCGTCTATGTCCAAATCTATCAGATCCAGCTAGTTCTAGCTAATGATATGACTGCCTGCTTATCAAAAGGACCTAAACAATAAGCGTTGCTTGGCAACGGCGTGTGGCCACAAAGTATATCGCAGCATTATGCATATGTTTATATGAGGGGTCAAAATCCCATGCTCATATATTTTTTTCTCTTCATTCCCCACGCCCCAAAATAAATAAATATACTAATTTTAGGAAAAGTAACGAAGTTTGAGCAGTGTGGGTTTTATATTAACAGAGTTACACATATTTCAAAACTCGAAGTGTAATAACTTAGTCTCCCTGTCAGAATGACAAAGGTCCTCAGTGAAGCTCAAGCCCATGTTTCTCACTACATTTTAAGTACAACTTATTAAAAAGATCAGTTCAATGCAACTAATGTCGTCTTAGTGTTATTGCATGATGTTGAAATTGGTTGGCCATGAATTTAGTGATGGATTCTAAACATTTGAAATGTAGCATTTAAGTGTTTCTCAGTTACAAGGTTGTTGTTTTAATAAATCAGACACTGATGGTGCAGCGCTGTACTGTACCTCTTTATACAGACATTTTGTCCCTAACAAATTGTTTTTGCGCTGATCAGGGGGTACTTGGCGGAATGTTTTTTTCAAAGGGAGTACATTATTGAAAAAGGTTTGAGAACCACTGTTTTAAAGGATGCAGATAGTCTCACCTTGATTCTGGCGCATTGCTTATCGTTTTAAAGATCTATTCTCACCCACCATCTTTGTTTGTGACGTAAAGAGTGTAAGAGTCACGTTTCTGACTGTTGCCTGTCAGTTCCGTTGCTATGGTTCCGTTGTTATGTGTACTGAAACGAGAGCCGGTATAATTCCACGCGCGAAAAAACAAAATAAAAATTGGAATACGTTATTTTAGTGTCTTAAAAGTAGACTGAGGTATGAAGGGTTAACGTTACATCTTAGGATAATTTTTAGTCATGTTCTGTATACATACTAACATATAAGGGTATACTTAGTGTGGTTACTCCATGTTTACTAGCTATAATATTAACGTTACATCACTCTTTCTCACTTCTTACTCAGTCAGCCAGAGTGCAGATATCTCCATTTGATTCACAAACCTGAAACATCATCCATTTCTTCACTACTGGTGATGACATTGTTGTCAGCTGCTGATACTGCTGCTGCTGCTGCAGCTTGTGGCGCCTGCTTCAATGAAAATAACTTTCTAATATCCATAACTTTATAGGCTATTAGCTTAAAACTCGTCAGGCTCTAAGGATCACTTCTTCTTCAGGGCAGGGAAGGCTACGCAGTACGCAGGCTAATGTCGCGTAGCGGCTGCCTCTCTGGTGGACTCCGGTACTGCACATGACTCCCGAGACATTTTCAATCAATTTTCAATTCAATTTCATATTTTTTTTTTTTTTTTTTTTTAAGTGAAACATCCGG
>NC_136907.1:74169192-74222964 GCF_949606895.1 Notothenia rossii | reverse complement strand
GCGGAGTTTGTTTTTCAAAGGGGGTACCTTATTGAAAAGGTTTGAGAACCACTGGTTTAACGCATCTCCGAGTAAATACTACATACATAAATACTACACTACTTGCTTGTAAAGCGCTTTGAGCACGAGGAAAAGCGCTATATAAATGTCATGTAGTATTATTATTAAATAGGGGATGGATGTTCGGTCGGCCTCCCGTGGACGAGTCGTTTAAAAGTGACCCATCATGCAAAATGCACTTTTGTACGTCTTGTATACATGAATATGTGTCCCCGGTGTTCCAGGGAACTCACCAAGTGTCAGAAAACACAACCCTCTCTATTTTCCTCCATACCCAAATCTCTTAAAAAGGGGCTGCAACGGATCTGATACAGATTGATCCAGATTTGAACACTTCTGTGACGTCCCAGAAGTGGCGCTACGGCTATTGGGCCAACTCCACCAATCGGGAGGAGACAGCCACGGACATTGCCGTTGGAAAGCGCTGGAGACGCTGTAGTACATATGCCAGGCCTGTAGATGGTGCTGTTCTCACAGAATCAGTCCATGCAAAGACAGTATTTGAGTGAAATGAGGAATGGCTAAAATGCATGATCTGTTTGGTATTTTGAAAAATAAAAAGTATAAATATGCACCTGAAAATGAGCATATGTGCGTTTTTTAAATCACAAAATGTACAATCTAGATGGCTAGGAAAGCTATTTAAAAATGTAATTTTCATCCAATTAGTTTTTATGATAGTAGAACACTTTAATATCATTAAAGCAGTCTAGCACCTCATTTTCAAATTAATGCTTACATTTGTTTTATTTTCTCTCGCTTGGCAATTTTCTTTTCATACGACAGGCTGCGTCTGGAGCTTAGTTACGCAGCGGCGCTGAAAACCTTGTAATTAAAACACTTAAATTCTCATTAAACGACGATGAATTCTCCATATGGACTGCAGGGTGTGTGGTAACCTTGTTTCAGTCGTGGGCAGAGGACTTACGTCTCTTTGCACACGTATTAATGTGACTTTCCATCACACAAACAAGATGCTGAAAACGCCAAATGAGAACTGAATGACTTCTTTTTAAATATGCATGTCTGGTGTAAACTGGCATTGGCAGGGTTTGTGTCTAAGCAACCTCTTTTGGATCCAAACGTCTGCTTGAATCGTAATCTAAAATCTGAGTTTCATGCAGTTTTGGGCACAAAGAAATGTGCTCTCTCGTCTGTCTGTATTTAAATTGATGGCTAAGAGTTATGATTAAAAGAAAGCCTTTATTTAATATTTCAAGGGAATTGTTTATCAGTGAACTTGGGTTAAAACGGGCTTGTTTCCTTCGTGCCGCGTGCTGTGCCTGCAGTCATTAGCATTCCAATTAAACTGAACTTTAATGGTCACTTTACTGTGGAGTCAGAATAGAGATGAATAAAACCACGAGCGTTATACAAAATGGTTAACATCAGAAGGACAAAGTGCACATGAGGGGTAGGGGTGCAACAACTAATCGATTAAAATCGATTACCAAATTAGTTGGCAACTAATTCAGTCGTCGATTCGTTGGTGACGTCATCACATGTGTTCTACACCCCGTTAAGCTCCAACGTTATCGCTCTTTTTTATCGGTACAGGAGACATTTAAAACATATGTCAGGTATTATTGCTACATAAACATTATATCGCAGTCTTAGTGTCGCCAACTCCGTTTCTAATATGCAATATGACTACAAAATGCGTCTATAATGTATTTTCGATCTTCCCAATTCAGACGAGAGATCTCTCCCCCGCCTGCTCGCGAGGGGGCGGGGCAGTTTACACACACACACACGCAGCTGCTACATGCAGCAACACACACACACGGAGGAGATGGCGGAGAGAAGCGCTCCAAGGTTTGGTTAAACTTTACCCGTCTCGATGCGGACAATGCTCGTTACCAAAAGTGCAATAAGAGTTTAGCATGTAAGGGCGGTAACACGAGCAATTTGTCTAAACATTTAGCAAAAGTGCTCCACATCCAGACGGAGGAATGCACCGGGTTCGACTGTCTTTCTAGTAGCTCTGTAGCCCCATCCACGAGTAACGTTTCCACGTCAGGTGTTATGTATGCTAGTAGCAACACACAGAGTTAACTCAATTATACAAACATGGGTTCATGATTAGAGGTAACCGAGTTATTTATTTTGTTAAAGTTACAGCTATTCTGTTTACAGTTCTGTCATCACATTATTTAATATGATTTGTTAAAACATTGCTGTTTCTTTTGATGTGAAATATTATGCATTTAATTAAAATAAAAAGCAATGTTAGTTTTGTTCAAAATTTGTTTAGTTAGTTTACCTTATTTCTTGTCAAAAGAACCGTTAATACTATCGTTAAAAGGATCGGATCGATAAGCAGTATCGATATAAGTAGTAGTACAGTTAAAACCTTAACGATCCGAATAATCGATTAATCGTTTCATTAATCGATAGATTAATCGATTATCAAATTAGTCGTTTGTTGCAGCCCTAATGAGGGGGTTTCACTCAATGACTATCTGAAAATATGGATTATGAAACGTGAAGACTGCATGACCGCAAACACAATTCAAAAACCTTTCATTTAAAAACCCAGAACACAGTCGGGTGATTGAGGTCTTTCATTCAGATTTATTTTACTTTGAATTAAAAGCTACTGTGTGCACAATGTCTGTATGCATAGAGTACACTATGCTTTTGTGTTTCTATCCCTTTTTAGTATATTGGGGAGTGTTCTCATTTATTTTTAAAGATTGTATAGTGTGAAGATACTGTCTTTTCTACTGAGAATACCTCTATTTTATTATTAATATCTATTTATTTTATGTCATTCCATTTTGAAGAAATGTGTTATTTATGAACATTGACTGTCAAAATGCTGCTGTGAGGACAAACCTATTTCCCAACTCGAGGAACATAAAGTATCTCTTATGAACAGATAATTCTCCCCCATCATCCACAGTTTTTTGAAATATTAGGCAAGTTTATTTATATGCAACACAGTCTCACCGCATTTCATGTTATAGTCTATTGATTCGTGTTCACCATCACGATTTCCCCGTTTTTCCCATGTCACACAGAACGATTTTAAAAGCAATGTATTTCTATTGGTAGTATGTTTCGTGCCTGCACTAAATAATAACAAATTAGAATACTGAAATCTGTATTTTCTTTTCCTTCTGAGGCTCTGAACTCCATTTATTTTCCTCGCGGACGGCAAAAAAACTCCGACATTATACGATTTAAAATAAAATGCTTAGGGTAAGATATTGAGTAAGAAAATGTTTTTATGATCCACACAGATTCTGGTATTCCAAGACCCGACAGGACAAAGATACGTGTTGCAGGCACGAAACAAACTACCAATAGAAATACATTGCTTTTAAAATCGTTCTATGACACGGAAAAAATGCAAAAATCGTGTTGGTGAACACGAATCAATAGATTACATTAATTTCGTGACTATTACACGAAATGCCGTGAGACTGGGTTGGTATATGGCACCTTTTTAACACAAGGCAATTCAAAGTGCTTTACAAAAATGAAAGACATTAAGAAAATGGCATTTAAAAACATTCATTAAAAAGCAAAGATAATAAAATAAACATTAAAAGAAAAAACACATGAATAAAAGTTGCAGTGCAAGATATGAATAGTTCAATTACAAGCAGCGGCAACAAGAAAAGTCTTCGGCCTGGATTTAGTCGTAAGAAACAAGTTTTATAGATTTACAAATCTGCTATGTTATATATGGCTATTAAATAATCTACCAAATTTCTAAAGTGTGTTTTTTCCTTTTCCGACCTCTGCAGCTTTCAGCTTGGACGCAGAGCAGCCCGACTACGACTTGGACTCGGAAGATGACGCGTTTGTCAACAAGCTGAAGAAGAAGATGGAGATCAGCTTCCTGCAGTTTGAGGAGATGATCGACCGGCTGGAGAAAGGCAGTGGACAGCAGGTCGGCACTGTTTGTGTCTCAGTCTGCATCCCCTTTAAAACACAGCCGCCTGTAGAGAAAGGCCCCTGAAATACCCTAATAGACAAATACAAAATGAACCCTATGAAAATAAACTGATGCCTTCATTTTGTATGAATTTGAGACTATTTATGGTAAGACGCCATCATTATCAGATTGACCTCCCTTTAAAGGTCACCTATTACGCAAAATCCAATTGTTAATGTCTTTTCTACATCAACATGTGTCCCCTCTGTGGAAAGAGACTCTGAACGTTTCAGGAAAAAATATTCTCTCTCTTTTTGTCCTGATCCATTTATATAAAAACCTGTCTGAAAATGAGCTGATCAGATTTTGGCCACTTTATGATGTCATAACGATGTGTTGTCTTGTGTAACCATTAGCCAATCACCAACCAAGGTAACCCCCCCACCTTATCACCTGAATCTCCTCCTAGAGCACCATTGAGTTCTCTTTAACCAAATATCTCTCAGAGGGGCTTGGGGAGGGGCTCCTTATTTTCATCTAAAGCGACACACAGAGAATCAGCACTTTGGAAACAGGGCTGAAACAGAGGGGATTATGGGTAATGCTGCAATGATCTGTTTGGTGTTTGGAGCCAAACACTTCAGAGACATGTTTTGTATATATCTGAGACCTGTAATATATTGATGAAAAACAGTATGATAGAAGAACTTCAATACCCGTGCAAATCCATCTTTTAATCATCAAAGATGTAACTCAAGTTTGTATCTTCCATCTTTCTTTTAGGCGGTGAGTCTCCCGGAGGCCAAGCTGCTGCTGAAGGAGGACGACGAGCTCATCAAGGAGGTTTTCGACTACTGGAGCCGCAAGAGGAAAACCAGCCGAGCAAACTGCCTCATCCCAAACTGCAAGCAGGAGAGACGGGACGGCTCCAGCACCAGCGACCCCTACGTGGCCTTCAGGCGGCGCACAGAGAAGATGCAAACCAGGAAGGTCGGTAGTCTTAAACTCAGCGTTTTATCGGCACTTTGTTTGTGGCTCTGGTCTTGGTAGTTGTTCAAACTGGATCTCTCTTTGTTGAATGCTTTTTGCTTAAAGTTAGAAACAATTGAAGTGGTTGAGAAATGAAACAAAAGTGGAAGAAAAGTCCAGCGACCGCCTTTTGAGTTTGGAAATTAAATAAAAGTCATAGCTACTCTTTTTTTTTTTAACTTCATATCAGATCTCATGCTGTTAGACTTTTAAGTTTAAGGAAAAAATACACTGACAATGTTATCTGTTTAACATGCTAATAAATAAGTAAAGACATGAGAGAAAACGCAGTGAGCTGGATGGAAACAGACGAAGTGGATTTAGAAAGTGGGAAAAAAAGCAGTGGATTTAAAATAATTGAATACAGGATTCATCCCTGTGCTCATGGCCGTATCTACCATTGAGGTCACCGAGGTCCGGACCTCGGTAATATTTTTCGAGCTGTGTATACAAAACTAGGGAAATAATTGCACTGAATGGGGTTCTTTGTAGTACTTCCATTTACTGCCGAGGGGGGGGCTGCATAACTGCGTAGCCTCGATTAAAGCAAACAGAAGAAGACGACATGTATCAACAAACCACCGCAGCCGAGCAGTCCGGACTTGTACCGGAGCAGCGAAGGAGTGATGAAGTATCTAGAGATCTGAGTCCAGCGGGCTGCTTGTGTGTCTGTTCATCAGGACATCATATGACCAGAAGATCCTGTGTGAATGCTCTACGTTAGTCAGTGGACGTCTGACAACATGCACACTAACTTATATTGCAATTTGCAGCTATACTTTGATTTAAATTGCGTGAATAAACTAGCTAGAGAGCTAAAGTGAATTACATTCATCCAATGTCAGAAGGATTACCTTTTAACAAACGTAATGTTTTTCTTTCATTTCAATTTGAGTAAAATAATGGAGATATAACATTGTATTGTTTTATTTTGACACTGACTCAGATATAATGAAAAGACTACGTCAGTCGAAGCTCAGCTTTGGTAAGGAAGAGACAGGACCGGCAGAGAGAAAGAAAGAGAGAGAGAGAGAGATAAAGTGATGGAAGTCAGGGAGGAACTGCATTTATCGTCACACAAAATAATGTAGGCTTAATAACCCCATATCTATATATATATATATATATATATATATATATATATATATATATATATATATATATATATATATATATATATATATATATATATATATATATATTGATCATTAATAGTAACAATCAACTGATTCTTATGCATTACACTTTCAAATATAATTGATGCTGCAGCCCACTGATATGGTTTGAAATCAATATATTATCGAATTTGTGACCCCCCACAGGACTTAAAAAGCACCTAACTAGATCATGAAAATCCCAAAAATCTCGGGGGTGTCCCCCGAACCCCCTTAACATATTTGGACCTCATATTTAGGAAATCCTGGATACGGCCCTGCCTGTGCTGATAATTACTTTTGTTTAAGGCAATAATACTCGGTGACACTGTTAGCTGTTGTATTGTGGAGTGTAACTAACTAAAAAAGCGGTGAGAAAAGCGGTCTGGAAACGGCAGAAGTGGAGTTATAAGATGGGGGAAAAACACGTGAATAATTAAGTTGAGGAATTGCAGAAAAAGCAGTTGGCTAGCTGGAAACGGCAAGAGCTACATGTGTTTAATTTGAGTTTACGGGGGGGGGGGGGAAGCTGTTAAAGTGTAAAAAATATACTATTGTATTGCCAAGTGGAACAAAGCATCAGTAGCAGTGTGACGATGACTATGGAGAAATCAATTGTGCAGCGTCACACCTTGTGGAAAATACTTTGTCAAGTCAGACTGGTTTCCTCATTCCAAGAAATATTTTTTTCACACTCTGATAACATCTCAGAGGAGGCTGTGGATTAGTGCGTTTATATTAGGTTCAGTGGGGCTCTGGTTCAATCCCCTCTGCAGTAGGGCTGCTCGATTATGGCAAAAATCATAATCTCGATTATTTGGGTCAATAATTGATATCACAATATAAAAAAACGATTATCCAATTACTTTGAAAACAAAAATGTGAACAGTATGTTTTTAACAGTTGATTACCCTGAACTTTAAGTATAACTCAACTGAAAAAACAATAAATACAAATAAAAAGATTAATAATAATACAAAAATAATCGTTTTATTTTGATTACGTTGTTTTTGTAATTTTTGCAAGCCATAATCGTAATTGCGATTAAAATACGATTACTTGAGTAGCCCTACACTGTAGTCAGCATGTCGTTGTGTCCCTGGGCAAAACACTTCACCCCAAATTGTGAGGAAAAAAACACAGTATTGCGTATACAAGTCGTTTTGGATAAATAATAATAAATGTATTTTGTAAATTGCTTTGCAGAGGTAGTATAAAAAAAAAAGGACAACAAATAAATATTTGCACGGGCCAGATTATTGTGATGTAGCCTGTGATGTAGAGCGATGATTCTCAACACTTGACCCTGACAGGCTGTCAAAAGAAATATCCTGTCTGCAACTTCACACATCCACCTTTTGACTTCTCCAGACACAAATATAGACTTTTTGCACTACTTTTTATTATATGTGTTGCATTGTTAGAGGAGCTCAGGTCAGAAGAATGTCATTGCCATTTCTACACTGTCGCTTTGAGCTTATGACAATAATTTTTTTTTTTATTTCGTTTTTTGAAGGCACAATCCATACAAAGAGTCAACAGAATCAAAACAACATATAACTAATTAATTATTGTTTTTATCAAAGTGGCTACACATAACAAAGAGTAGAGGGGGGTGTTGTTCTGCCGTGAGCGAACAAACTTGTCTGACAAGTAACGGACAGTTTGCTCAGAAATAAGAGATTTTTTATTATATTTTTTTTTATACGAACAAACAATTTTAGCATATAGGCCTCATGGTTTCAGTGGAAACACTTGGCCTCTTACCTCTCATTGAGAGTGTAATGCAATAATGTCGTTACAGCTTATTTTAAAACCAATATCTTCCTCCAAAGAATGAATTAAAGGCCAAAGTTGAACAAACTTCTCTGTGAAATGGTTACTGATGAAAGCACAACTGTTGATTGGCGTATAGTTGATTTAGAAATAAACTAAAAACCCTGATCAGAGATGAACATTGACTGATTCTTTTGTAAAGCATTTGTACGCCATCAAGTGGTCACTTTAAGAATTTATCCTGGGTGTGAAATGTATGATCTTGGCAACCCGTTAGCTTTCATCCATGCAGCTTTTATGAAAGTGCAAAGAAGTGAGACAAAGCATCGAAACCTGTTGACTCCTACATTTGATGCACATGAATCAGCATGCGATACATGTTATTTAAATTTGAATGATTCATAATATTTGATTGTGTACGAATTTCTTGTCATTAAGGCGTTTGAAACTGCCCGTAACACGTCTTAGTGTGAGGCTCATGCACTAAAGAACAGCTTTTAATGTTAACCCCTTATCGGTATAGATCATGTCTTTAAGTGTCGCTTATATATATATTTCCTCCTCCAACACTCAGAACCGTAAGAACGACGAGGCGTCCTACGAGAAGATGCTGAAGCTGCGCAGGGATCTCAGCCGAGCCGTCACCATCCTGGAGATGATCAAGAGGAGGGAGAAGAGCAAGAGAGAGCTGCTGCACCTCACACTGGAGATCTTTGAGAAGAGGTAACATCTCCCGGGCTGCACGCACAACACACGGAGACATAAACAAAAGGCAATTAGACAACCAGCTGGAGACAGAAAGGCGGGTTATAAAGTGGAACAAAAAGAGTGGAAAACTTAGTGAGTTTTCTCTACTTGGTGATTTTCCTTAATTATGTTTCATTGGTGTAGTTTGAGGGGGATAAAGATACCTCGATTAGTTGGACAACTGGTATCTTGTTGTTGGTAACTACGTTTCTTTAGTCGATAAGTCCGTTATTAATAATTTCTCCTTCTGATTCACTTTTTTCAAATAAACTAGTGTCCTCTAGTCAACACAAAGTGATGCTTTTACATAATTCCTTGTGGAGAAACTCTTTTTTTTAGTTCTTCAAAGATCAAATTGACTTGAAAATTGATCAGGGGAAGAAACGGGGAAAGCTTAAGACGACAAAAAAATTCTTGAATACCACAAAGTGTTCAAATTCACTTTGCTAAAAGTCATCAGAAGAGATTGATTATACATTTTAGAATTTCGTCTTCATAGTCTTCAGTTTACGTCACATATCCCGACTGATCATTTCGATATCAAGACATTTTCTTCTCGTTTCACAGTAAAATGCAGTCAGTGAGTGTCTTAGTGACAGCGAATGATTTATCTTCCTCTTTCTGCATCGTTAAGTATCTCTAATGGCACATTTCCACTGCAGGGCCTCGCACGGCTTAGTACGGTATAGTTAGGCCTTGGTAGGTCTGGCTCACTTTATGCTGCGTTTCCATTACAGTTTAGTAGCTGGGCAGTAACTATAGTAACGCAGTGTAGGCGGAGCCGCGACATCATCTTCAATGCGAACCACAGAAAACCAACATCAGCCGTTAGCTGTTAGCACTCAGAGCTCATAGCTCCTCATATCTGTTCAGAAACTAGACAAAAGTGAAACAAGTACAAACCACAGACTGTCTGTGTCATGGTGAATACAGTCGCTGTTTTATTTATGTCTGTAGGCCGTTGTTGTGAGTGTGGACGGTCGGAGCATATACAGCGTTAGCTTAGCCGAACTCCATTCAGAAAACACGCATTTTAAAAGGTTTTTCGCCTGCCGTCAGTCTGCAGACTTGTCAAAGCATTCATTCATGGTTTTTACTAACCGGTATCAGTATGTTGTTGCTTCGGCATCATTTTGAAACGTTAATTACAATTAAATCACGGTAAAATATGTTCATTTTGTTGTAGTTGTAGCCCCCTTGCCAGCGATTCTCTCTCTAGTTTAGCATATTCAGCCCAGTTGCTGGCCCGGAAAGAACCTGGATTTTGGAGAGCTAGAAAACTGTGAAACAGTACCCGTTAGCCAGAACTAACCCGAGTGGAAACGCAACAAGAAACGGGCCGAGCACGGCACGCTTAAACCGTGCTACGCGCTGCAGTGGAAATGCGCCATTAGTGACAGTGATGTAGAAACACCCCCATGATCAGAATCAGAAAACCTTTATTAGTCCCACAGAGGGGACATGTACATTGTTACAGCAGAAAAGAGCCAAAGACGGCTTCATGTTAAATGTTTCATTTGTGTGGTTCGAGGGGGAGAAGGACTTCTCTTTTCAAATGAAAACGTGTTGAAATATCCCGGTTCTCTTCTCCAGGAACGTCATGTCGGACTACAGTGGGGAGGTGATGGCGGAGGTGTTGGCTGAGCGGGCGCTGGTGAGGCCGCAGATCATTCCCCTGGTCCCCGTCACTAACCAGTACCGACACCAGGACCACATGGACCTCAAGGACTACAAGTCCAAGGTGAGGCTCGCTTCTATCAAAAAATATTTGTTGAGCTTTATTCTTACTTTAAAACGAGGCATCCAGAAATGACGATAATGATTGTAATTAAAATAAGATTGTCTGTATTCTATAAGGGTGTGTTTCTATTTGTTAAATACTTTATTTAAATGAATGTCATTGAGATTTGGGATCCATCTTTTAAAGAAAGAAAGAAATGATCATGTACAGTATTACCATCGACGGACACACGGTCACTTCCTAGCACTACATTATTCTACACACATTATATAAAGCACTAGCAGAAAGTATAACTTCAAAAATGTGCAAGTTAAAACATTCAAGGAGCTTTCACTCTGTATTACTATTTATTACAACTGTATTTAATATTCTTTACAACTGTATTTAACTTGTATATGCCTAATCCCAGCACCTAATATGTATATGCTTCTAAATCTGCACCTTGGTTGGTGATTGGCTAATGGTTACACAAGCCAAAACATCGTTATGACATCATAAAGAAGATATTTAATCCTATTTATTATACATTTATATACATTATGCCTTTGGCTACTCTTTGCACTTTCTGCTTGGATGCATTTCATTGTACAATAAAGTTAAACCTAATCTTAAAAACTAAACTAAACAAGAGTTACAACTAATGTTAAAATGTCTTCTACAAAATAAATACTGTACAGACAGGACAGAGATATGTAGGCTACCCTTTAGGTGCTTTTTAAATTTCATGAGTTGTGTCCTTTATCCCCCTTTAGCCCGAGAAGGCGGAAGTCCCCCGTCAGAAGAGGAAATACGAGAAGAAGCAGAAGGCGTTGCCGCTGTCGTCGGGCGCGCCCCACCACCCGGGGCCTGCTGTCTTCAACGCCAAGGACCTCAACCAGTACGACTTCCCCAGCTCGGACGACGAGCCCTACTCCCAGGTACAGAAACGCAGACGCACGCACACACACACTTTTTTTTAAGTGGAGATTATTTGTTGACTCTGCTTTAAATTATATTTTGGCTTTACAAAGGTTGCACTCCACTTTATCATTGCCTATGTTTTTGTTGAAGTGCATCCAAATGCTGCTGCGTTTTCGCGTTTAGCAAATTCTTTCACCCGAAAAACACGTCGTCTACCTGTACCTGTATCACCGGCACGGGCTCAGTCCGTAGGGGCTTGGACTTGGAGCCGTAGGGTCGCCGGTTCAAGTCACCGAACAGAACTAAAAATGGAGTGTGGACTGCTACTTGGAGAGGTACCAGTTCACCTCCTGCCCTGCCGTGATGCCCTTGAGCAAGGCATCAGACACCCCCCTTCCCCCCTCACTCCCATTGCTCCCGGGCGCTGTACTATAGCTGCCCACTGCTCCTAGTACTAAACTCCTGGTATTAGGATGGGTTAAATGCAGAGAATACATTTCGCTGTATGCTCTGCATGTGGGACCATTAAAGAGGGTTTCATCCCTCCCCAATTATATTCTATCACTTTTTATGTCTCTCTCTCTCTCTCTCTCTCTCTCTTGTTCCGTTAAGACCTGCCTCTGATTGGCTAACCCACAACATCTCACTCCTCCTGCCTAAACCTAACCAGTCAGAGTAGGGGAGGGTCTTCACGGAATATGCTTGGTGAACAAAATCAAGCTTTTTCACTGTTCACGTAAAGGCGAGTGGATTTATGGCAGACAGTGAACCAACGATAAAAAGAACATCTCTCACCAAGTACGACTTGGTTCCCTTCATTCGTACCAAAGAGCCGTTCAAAAGAATCGGATCGTCACCATCACACACAGGCATTCAGGCAAGCACACTGCAGACCAAGCATGGCCGCTTGTCTCAGAGAATGTGTCGTTTGTTGATTACTTTTTTTTGTTCAATGCATCAAGTGATATTTCTGCGTAACATCGTCTATTCTTAGATATCAGTTTTAATTTGGACTTATTCCTGCATGCATAAGTCATGAAAGAAATATTATACAGCATCGGGAATATCTCCAAATCTGCAGGTCTGATTTTGCCTAAAATAAAAAAAACATGACAGTGGATATGTAATTGTAAAATGATGTAGAAATTAAAACTGTGTTTTGTTGAATCTGTTTCCATGGAGATATACAGTGACACTCTCTTTAACAACTTTATATGGATTTAGAGTCTTGTAAAGAAACAGACACAGAGCAGAACAGTGTTCATCGCACATTTCTAAAAAACAATCGTCTCAGTAATCACTTTGCAGTCTGAATGCATTTCCCATACCTCCACTCTATTCCCACTGCCCCTCTTTTTTGTCCTGATAAATCTACTCGAATTTGCAAAACCACATGAGACGAGTGAATAGAGCGGTGCAGTGATGACGTATTTGTGTAGGCCGACCCGGAAGTAAGCTGCGCATGGGTTCCCTCGACAAAAAGGCAACGGGATTTCTCCATAGGATTTTGGGATATTGTAAAAAATAAGGTCTGTGGAAAACGAACCCGTTTCATAAATGCACGTTTTGTTCAGCTGGATAATCTCCACATGTCTACCCTACTTTTATCATTTTCAAATCATAAATATAAACGCCAGAAGCAAAATGCTAACGTTATGCTATAAACGAAATACATCAGGGTCGCTGCTTCAACGTCACGCCAACTTAAGATCCATATTCAGACATACAGATTCAACATTGTACAAGTTGAAGCGTTTGTTTTAACAGTTTGCAGGAGGCAGGTACTTGCTTTCAAGCAGAACAGGGCAAACTAATTTAGAGGACTGTGTACGTGTTCGGTGTAATGACGTACAGCGGCCTCGACAACTTCCGTAGTCCTATTCAGCCACTTGTTAACAATCGTTTCTCAGACACGTAAACTCTTCAGAAATCACCAGTGGGGGGTCACTGCTGATGTGTTTAATGTCTCTTAAACCACAGACCTTATTTACAGCTATTTTCCAAAAACTAGTTCAAAAATCCCGTTGGCTCTGCGACGAGGAAACCGGAAGTGGTAAAATGCTAACTCACTTCCGGGTTTTAGGACTCGTTCCTGCACGACTCTATGGGCTTCAGTGTTATAGATGCTGCGTTTGCACCGGCGCTAGACTAACCTTTGACCTCTGTCCACAGCTGCACTCAGGCTCTTCAGAAGCAGAGGAGGAGAACGACCCAGACGGTGCCTTCGCCTTTCGCAGGAAGGCCGGCTGCCAGTACTACGCTGTAAGTAATAATTCATTCTATTTAGAGGCGCCTTTCAAAGCACCCACCTTACAATTCATACAATGTTCTAAGGAAAGGTTTAAGACCGTACAAAAGCACCGTAACAGGGAACATGTAGCACTGCAGTGAGTAGGCTGATCTGAACAGGTGGGTTTTGAGGAGGGACTTGTACTGAAATCCTCCACACGCTGTATACAAGTACATACAAGAGCTTTGTTTCTACATGGTGGTGAGTTTACGAGGGCCTCGTGTCCCAGCAGTGGTGTTTCTAAATGTTTTTTGCAGCGCTGGTTAGAACAGGAACAATAAGCATCATTGAGTTGTTGTTTTATAACATGCTTTGAGTGTTGCTAAGCCTCTCCATTAGTTGGATAACTGGCATCTTGGTGTTCGTAACTGAGTTTTCTTTAGTCGATTTGTCCGGTTTTGACAATTCTGAATTACTTTCTTCAAAGCCTCTAGTCAACACAAAGTGATGCTTTCACATGATTTCTTGTTGAGAAACACTTTTTTTTTTTGTTCAAGGATCAAATTGACTTGAAAATTGATCAGTGGAAGAAACAGGGAAAGCTTAAGATGGCACAAATTGAATTGAATACCACAAAGTGTTAAAATTCACTTCACACTCTAAAATTCATCAGAAAAGATCATTTTTACTTTTTATAATTTCGTCTTCATAGTCTTCAGTTTACGTCACATATCCCTACAGATCATTTCGATATCAAAACATTTTCTTCTCGTTTCACAGTCAGATGCAATCAGTGAGTGTCTTAGTGACAGTGATGTAGACACACCTCCATGATCAGAAAACCTTTATTAGTCTCACAGAGGAAAAATGTACATTGTTACAGCAGAAAAGAGCCAAAGACGGCTTAATGTTAACTAAGAAGCAAAAAATATTAAAGATAATAAAATAATACAAATTACACATCAGAGGTTTTGTACCCAGGATGAAAGGTGTGACCGTGGCTCTCTGTCTGCAGGTGCGTCAGGACCGGGTGGGCAGCTGGCCGTGGTGCGGACCCTGGGACGGCGGTTTGGCAGAAGCGCGTTTCCGCTACAGTCTCACAACGCTCACCGTGCCGCGCCGCTGCCTCGGGATGGCCCGGCGGCGCATGGGGCGAGGCGGCAGGTCGGTTAAACTCCTGTTTACTTTCTGCGCCTTTGGATTGACCTTTTTCTTTGTTTTTGTCATAATGCTTAACCGTGCAGTTTATTAGGTGTATGGATACCTGGCCTTTGCAATGCCATGCTGACAGCTTTTGTTCAAATATACAGATATGACACAATCTTACATCATTCATTTATTGAGTCTTTGGTAAAAAGTAAATTTTAAAGGTCACCTATTGTGCAAAATCCACTTCTTCACGTCTCTTCTACGTCAACATGTGTCAGAAGAAAGATTCTCTCTCTTTTTGTCCTGATCCATTTCTATAACAACCTGTCTGAAAATGAGCTGATCAGATTTTGGCCACTTTATGATGTCATAACAATGTTTTGGCTTCTGTAACCATTAGCCAATCAGCAACCAAGGTAACCCCCCCCCCCACCACCACCTTATCAAATAAAAATTAAATGAAAGAATCAAGATTAATAAGATAAATCCTGAAAAGTAGGTTTTCTATCTTTATTAACGTAGCTTTAACTTCTTCTCTCGCAGGGTGTTGCTGGACAGAGCGCACACGGACTACGACAACGTTTTCCACGACCTGGATGCAGAAAAGCTCGACACGTCTCTTCCTCCGTCACCTCCTCCTCCTGCAGCTTCTTCGCGCTCGCCGGCCTCCGACAAGCTTGCCAGTACCTCAGAAACAAATACCTCGGACAGAAGTTCCTCCTCCCCCTCTTCCACGGACCTCAGTCAGATACTGTTGAATATAAGTTCGTGCCGATGGAGGCACTTTAGACCACGGACACTACCACTACACGAGCTGGACAATGCCCACCCGCTATTCAGGAAGCTGAGTCGCAGCCTGAAGCGACCCGCCTCCTCCCCCACAGCCGCGGGACAGCCGTTTGGCTCGCTGCGCCCGGGGAGGGTCGTCCACGCACCCCCACCCACTGCTGGTAAGTGGACCGGCTGCAGGATGCATCATCTCGGCACTGACTTTGAGATGCTAGGTCTTTCTCTCTGCTTGATTCTTGCACGGGTCTTATTTTCACTGTTAAATCTACAAGGAGTCTGGTCTATTACTCACTCTGATTTAAAGGTCACCTATTATGCAAAATCCTCTTTTTCATGTCTTTTCTACATCAACATGTGTCCCCTCTGTGGAAAGAGACTCTGAACGTTTCAGAAACAAAGATTCTCTCTCTTTTTGATCCATTTCTATAAAAACCTGTCTGAAAATGAACTGATCAGATTTTGGCCACTTTATGATGTCATAACGATTTTTTGGCTCGTGTAACCATTAGCCAATCAGCAACCAAGGTAACCCCCCCCCCCACCCCCTCCTTATCACCTGAATCTCCTCCTAGAGCACCATTGTGTTCTTTTTAACCAAATGTCTCTCAGAGGTGCGTGGGGAGGGGCTCCTTATTTTCATCTAAAGTAACAGACAGAGAATCAGCACTTTGGAAACAGGGCTGAAACAGAGGGGATTATGGGATGCTGAAATTATCTGTTTGGTGTTTGGACCCAAACACTTCAGAGACATGTTTTGTATATATCTGAGACCTATAATATATTGATGAAAAACAGTAAAATAGGGAACCTTTAAGGGTACAGAGTGGTTGCTATGGAGGGCTTTGCAGACGGCATGCACAATAAACAAACAATCAAATATAATTGTTTATCGATTCATCAAATTGAAAAAAGAGTCCCGGTTATTGTTGCCCGCAACCTGAAAGAGGAAAAACAAAGAAAATAAGCTTTGGTTCGACAAAAAAAAAGTATTTAATTGCAAATATGTTTGATTTGGAAACGGGACACGCACGCACACACACACGAAACTCACGGCGTCTTCAATCTATTAACTTTTTTTTTACGAGTAATTTTCCTCTTTATAACAAGAGACATTTTATCCAGCCCTGGTTGCATTCAGACGGTGGTTTTGGTTTTATTTGCTCACCTTTCTGCAGCTATGATTTCTCACTTAAGTCCGTCTACAATGAAAGCATTTTCCCTTTTGTACATGGAATTTATTTTATTTAAAAAAAAAAATGTCCCAATATTCCGTTCTCACACATTAGAAGAAAGTATTCCCATTAGAAACTGTTGGCAAGCTCTGCTGATTATGGAAATAAATAAAAATAAAACACGAATACATTCAATATCCTCTCAATTCTGTTGTAAACTAGGCCCATAAAGAAAAATCAATGTGAATGAGAGATACTACTCTGGATAAGAAGAGTAATATGTGTCCTGGTCCAACTGAAGAATGCTAGTTCACAGAGGTGATTGGCATCTATCCAATTATTTGCACACATCGTTATACACACACACACACACACACACACACACACACACACACACACACCTCCAATTGCTTCCCTTTTTCAAACCGTCATTTTCCTTTCACCTGGATCCCTTTAAACACTCTGTCCGTCCTCTAGCTGCATCCTGAAGGCCTTCAAGGTGTTGCTTTGCATTCACAGAGCGCCACCTCTCTGCACACGGTGTCAATTAAATCTGGTGTTTGATAAATAAATTCATGAGATGCAGAGGATTTGTTTGTCGGGTTGTGTGGACTAGGCGGCGTGGAGCTCTGAATACAAACTAAATGTCGAGCAGATGTTGCTACAAGCACTTCACACAGGAGTGGATTTATGCTCTGATGCGCCCATCGATTCCTGCTTTTGTTAAAACTGATGCGCATGTCAACAAAGTGAAGGACACAAACCAGAGATTTGACTCCAATAGTGGTTCAATGTGCACAGAGCAGCCGCCAAGGTTGGCCATAAGCAGAGCTGAATCTATAAGTGTTGTAAATGAAATGCGACAGATTGCATGGAATAAGCATGAAGGGCGTTCCAGATGTCCTGTAAATGCCTCGCAGGGAATCAATACCGCACTGAGGCATAACAAAAGGCCACACTAATGCCTCGTAATGTGGGAATAAGACTTCACAATCAATAGAAAGCCAGTAAATACAGATTTAAGAGCATGTCATTTACAGGGTGAATAACTAAGGTGCTAAAAAATACTCAAGAAAGCAGAAGTTTGAGGTTTTGTATGGAATTTGTTCCCTGGAGTAACAACAAAATAAAGGCATCTGGCTGAAGTTGCTCTAATTAGAAAAGGTGACGTGTTAAAATACTCTTGCACAAGAACTGGAGATATGCAGGGACAAAAATAATGTGAAATACATGTGATTTTTATTTAACTAAATTGTAGAGCCTAATCACTTGCAAAATGTATCTGAGAAGAGCATGGGATTCATTCAGAAGTTGACAACACGAAACATCATCCATGCCTTTTACTTTTCATTTAACTGGGATAAACGGATGGACAGTATATCATTGACTGAATAATCATGTGTGTTATTATTTTTCCTCAAATGTAAAACTGCCCCCCATTAGACAAAAAAACATTAGGACATCACGGCAGGACTTAATAACTGAAGCAGGAGTATCTTTTGCATATCAAGGTATGGATGTATGTCCCAGATGTGTAACTCTCTCCCGGTGTCTGTCAGCTTTCACAGCCGAACAGTACCAGCAGCATCTGGAGCAGCTGGCCCTGATGCAGAAGCTGCAGCTGGAGCAGGTCCAGCTGCAGCTGAAAGCCAACAGCACCGCCACTACAAACAGCACAAAGGTCGGTTTCCCACAAATGAAAAATAATGTTTGCCCTATCATCAGTGGCTTTAAAGGTCACCTATTATGTAAAATCCACTTCTTCGTGTCTACATCAACATGTGTCCCCTCTTCTTCATGTCTCTTCTACATCAACATGTGTCCCCTCTGTGGAAAGAGATTCTGAAAGTTTCAGGAACAAAGATTCTCTCTCTTTTTGTCCTGATCCATTTCTATAAAAACCTGTCTGAAAATGAGCTGATCAGATTTTGGCCACTTTATGATGTCATAACTATGTTTTGGCTTGAGTAACCATTAGCCAATCAGCAACCAAGGTAACCCCCCCCACACCTTATCACCTGAATCTCCTCCTAGAGCACCATTAAGTTATTTGTAACCAAATCTCTCTCAGAGGGGCGTGGGGAGGGGCTCCTTATTTTCATCTAAAGCGACACACAGAGAATCAGCACTTTGGAAACAGGGCTGAAACAGAGGGGATTATGGGTAATGCTGCAATGATCTGTTTGGTGTTTGGAGCCAAACACTTCAGAGACATGTTCTGTATATATCTGAGACCTATATTGATGAAAAACAGTATAATATGAGACCTTTAACAGTTTCCCTCTCCTCCCTCCTCCAGGGTCTGTCTCATACGTTGGACCAGGCCAGCGCTCAGTTCGCCGCCTCGGCTCTCGTCACCGCCGACAAACTGCTGGCTCTGAAAACCAAGGAGGACCTCGGTCCGGGAGGAGGAGCGGTGAACGGCGTCCTCTCCCCCTCAGGTACGTAAACACAACAAACCACCACAGGGAGGCTCAGTCAGTGCGCATGCTCTAGGAAAACAACAGCCGTTTATATATACTTTTTTTGTTATTAAAGTTTTTATTTATGAACGTACATAGATCACATGGTACAGCATACAGAAAGAGGAAGGGCAGGCTACAAAACATGTTAGTGAAGTGTTCCTGATATGGATACAAGGACACTATTCAGGGAACTATTGTGTCCCACGCAGCTCTGTGTGTGATGACTACTTCCATTCTTGATAGGATAATAAAAACATGTATATTGAATTTCAAGCCGGTGACGAGTGATATGTTTCCTAACATCCATCCACCCTCTTTTGACCCCCAGGTGTCTACAAGGGCTCTCACCTCTCGAGCACAGCGGCTCCACCTTCCTCTTCCTCCCCGACTCCCTCCCTGCTCCACCCCTCGGCCACCAGTAACAACAACGGCACCGCCCACCACCACTCCAACACCACTAACACCACTCAGGTCCTGCTGGGAAACAACAGCCTCCGTCTGGGGGTTCCCACCGGAAAGCGCGTCCACGCCCCCCGGACGCTGAGCAGCACCACCACCATGTCCACATCCGCCTTAAAACTCGCAGCCGCCAACTGTCAGAAACCCAAGGTCACCGCGACCTCCGCCTCGCCGCTGGACATAGTGCCCAGGTGAGGAAAACATCCAGTAGGGGGATGAGAAGGTGAAAGTCAAGTCAACTTTATTGTCAATCTTTCAGTTTGTGTGTACAGACGGAGAGATCGAAATATGGAAATATGTGACCGGCTTTGTTTCCTGTGTTTTTAATTGCTCTTTTTACGGCACTGTTAGTGTACAGTTTTATTATTACTGTGCTGTTGTGTTTATTGTATTTGTGTAACTCTGGCACAACAACTTCCTTCGGGATGAATAAAGTCTTATCTTGAATACCATTTCCCACAATCCCGAATACAAACACAAATATGTATAAAAATATGTATATATACACAATCAACAGACACATTTATACATATGCACATATTAAGCACATCAATCAATACAAAATAACTAACTTCAATATCTTTGAAAAAACGACATTAGTGCAAGACTGTCCGTAGCAGCGTAAAAAGTGTGTGGTGCTGGATGTGGGTGTCTTGAGTGTGTGTGGGGTGTTAAAGTCCAGGTCCAGTGGGAGTATGATGTTAAGATAAGTACTTTATTGATACCAATTTGGGAGAAAAAACGTCTCAACTGGAAATAAAATAACATTTAAAAAAAAAAAAAAAATTACTCATGTGGAAACAAAAATGTACAGTAACAAAATATACATGTTTAAAAATAATGACAAGGCAACAAAAAATAAAACAATGTTATCCCTACATTTTTAAAGTGAAACGCATCCAACTGGTCTATTTTGGTATAGAAAAGGAAAGGAAAAAGGCCTATATTACATAATTAAAATGCAGAAAATAATTGAATATTTGGTAGTTTTGATCAAGACTGAAGTTGATAAAAAGATTTAGGTGGGAAATAATGTTGTGGCAGTTTTTGGAATAGGAATTTTTTTTTAAATGAATGATTAAAAGTACATTTAAAATGTAACTCAAAAATCAATGTTGTTGCTTATTTTTGACATATCCAAGGCTGTGAAAAATAAAAATCCCCCTTTCTCCAAATATGTAATGGTTAAAATCCTGTAAAAATATTTGGTAGTTTAATCAGGACTGAAGTTAATTTAACGATTCAACCCAAAGAAGTAGGGGGGAAATATTTAGATATGACATTTTTATCAACATTTTTGGCCTGAATTGACAATTAGGGTGGTACGTTTGAGTGATACCAGTGGGTTTTTAACTGTGTTTTTGTTGTGTTTTTAGGGAGAATCATGAACAAGAGAAGCCAGCACTGAACAGTCTGTCAGAGAACACAGTGGCCATGGAGGTCACGTAGGGGGGAGGGGGAGAGGAACCCCCATTTTCTTTTTTAGGTGCTATGCATCGTTCGTTATTGGTGGCGGAATGAGCAAGACTTGGTTTCCCCGGCAACTGTTTTGGGACTTAATTGCAATGCTCGTCTCGTACAAATCTTTTTTTCTTCCTCGCCCCCCCCCCCCCCCCCATTTCCCCTATTTGTTACTGTTGATAAGAGATCGTCTGTAAATTCTTAATGACAATTATATGTACAGTACTGCATATTTGTAATACCCTCCCACACACCCCCACCCCTTTGTTCTTGTATATAACATTACTTGAATACAGAATTGTTCATTTGTGATGTTTTGCACTCGAGATATAAAAAAAAAAAATCAAAATTAAAACAAGAGAACGACAAACTGCAACTGGTGCGAGTGTGAGAGAAATGTATGTCATCATCACATGGTGCGGGACCTGCTGTTGGATCTATTTATTGTGCCGTGTTTACAAACCTTTATTTTCCCGTTCATGTTTTTTATTTTTGAATCCGTTTACCCCAAACCCCCTTTTTTTTGTACACACTGTACCCCTCACCGGTTCCCCCCTTATCAGTGTTTAGCTAGATTAAAAAAGAAAACTTAAAAAAAAACTCTGTATCATTTTGGATGTTGTGAACATGGCCGGGGGCTCGTCTGATTTCTGTAGGACGAACTTCCACGATGTTCCCGTCATGTTGCATTCAGGCGCAGGGCCGGAGAAGGAAAACCACGACGGGTGTGATTTGTTTGTCGTAAGCATCAGTTTGTCAGTTTCCACAATGATCTTCCATACATATAATATTCCTGAGACGAGGAACAAAACAATGGGGGGGGGATGAATATTTCCCAGAAGACTTTGCTGCTTCTGATTTATCTAAGCACTATATCATTTGTTTGTTGATTTAATGCTGCTTCTGTATGATTTCTGCCGTCTGGTTCGCACCGGATGGTTTTATTTACTTAATCTCTCAAAGATAACCCTTTTTTTATTTTTAAGAATAAATATTTTTGTATCCCCCACACATTTATTTTTTCATTATAATTCCCCTCACTTCATTATTTTGTTACTTGTTGATCAAAAAATAAATATAAGGGAGTAAAAAAAATGCAGTAACTGACATTATCATTCCAGCTTCTACATAGAACATGATGTATGAATTGAAAATAAAAGAAAAAAAGCTGTTTTTCTCTACTTTTAGAAACTCTCCTGAAGGCTGAAAGGCCACGAACCACACCTTATCGGGTGCCTTCATTTGGAACATACAAAAATAAATAACCGTTACAAAAAAAAATCATCGCTCTCTTCTGTGAAGAGATTGGTACTGAACAAGGCTACTTGTAGTTTCTCTTTGTCTTTACCACAATCCCAAAGCCTATTCCACTGGCCCTGTTCATTCGTGAGTTTTTTTTGTTATTGTAGACCCTTCAACCACACACACACACACACACACACACACACACACGGGAAAGACTAAAAATCCTCTTGAATTGTCACAAAATGAAATAAAAATCCAGGGCATTATGTGTTTGATCAGCATGTCTCGTTATTTTGTCGTCTTTGTCTTCAGCGTGTTCGCAAGTAAACAAACGCAGTTTAGTTGTGTTTTTTTTGTTATGAATATGTAAGAAGAAAAAATTGGCTGTGAAAAAGGATTTTCAGTCCCATTGACTTTCATCCAATCTCCTTTTTAATGCTCCGTTTTTTTTAATTAAGAACATGAATGTGGGGTGAGAATATTTTAAATTGCAAAATAAACATATTGCAATTTATTTTCCACTTGAAATGCTCTAGGAATAAAATAAGCTACTGAATTCAAAGAGTTAAACATTTTTAACAGTTTCGTGATCCAGTGGGGACATTTCCTAAAATAAACCCTATAATGCTTTTTAGAGTTTTCCCTTTCCTGTAGTGTGTTATTTAGTTTGTGTATATGGTATATACAAACAAAGGTAGCCTATCAAAGCCAGCCCAGCCCAGCCCAGTGGTGGGCCGGCACTTACAGATGTGGGCTGGTAGGATTTCGGATTTTTTATTTTTAGGATTTTTTTTTTTGGGCCCCTCCGGCCCACACACAGCACCGGCCCATCGGGGAAACTCCCGGTATTCCCAATGGCCAGTCCGCCCCTGGATATAAATATAAACAAAACATATCCCGTGCGCAGCAGCTAACCTGCCTGCAAGCCTTCGCTCAGGTCATATTTACACACGGCGCGGCTGAAGCCCGCTAGCACTATTAGCACTAGCAGTATCGCTATCAGCCACATTGTTTAGGCTGTCAAATACGTTGCGCCGTTTTAGATTCAATAGCTGTGTCCCAATTCGTCTCATTTCGCAGCCCGCCGCGGACTGCGAAATGAGACGGTCTACGGAGCATGTCCTTGTACGTCACCGGCAGTTACCCCTACATTTTGCCGCCCCCGTCACCTAGCAACCAGCTGCAGTCACAAGTGCCGGTAATAATTTCTGACAATAGGCAAAATATTTTCAAACTGTTTTCAAAACTGTTCAATATGGAGTCAGATCTAGCTGTACTTATTTTTGGTGTTATATAATATGTTTAAATTATTTTCCCGAGGTCGCAACAGGCCCCAGTGAAGAGGGCTTCATTCTCCCCGCGCATCTGGATAAATTGCGGAGTCTGCTCCTTGCTCCCTATCAAAACAAAATTGTTGCAGTAAGATTTGTATAACAAAAGCAGTTAAATAAATAAATTAGCTTTATAATGAATCCCAACAATATGAAAACCAAACAGGGTTTAGAAATATTTTCACTTCATATTATTTTATGTATGTAATATAAAGAAGACATCTCCAATTGCCCGTATATTTAAATACACAAATTAAATAAGTTTACTTTTCTCTCATGTCGTTTACTATTTGGGTGAGTACATTTAAAACCGAATCCAGCTGAAACCGTTGTAGCCGTTGATGGGACGTTACAAGCCATATATATTTTTTAAAACTCATTCTTCACCGTCACCCGTTGCATCCTGGGATATGGTACAGCGCGGAGTGTACATCAGATGTATCCTCTAAATCTGGGGAAAGAAGGCTGCATTTGCGGGCCGCATTCGGAGGAGTCTTGTCTTTTTTTTTAATTGGGACAGCCTTCGTTTGGCGGAAGTGACGTATGCGGTCTCCGAATGCATCCTCAGGAGGATGCGGCCGCTGAATTGGGACACAGCTAATGAGTGTCTCGTTTGCAAATGCTTCATTAAGTTGCTTGTGTTACCCCCTTTACAAGCAACTAATTGAGTACATAGATTGCACCTTGCACTATCGCCACTACATTTTTTAAAGTGCACCCAGGCCTTCGATCGCTTCACTCTGTCCGCCATGCCTGCGGGAGTCTCACAACAATAATAAGAAAGCTGTTGAGAGAGATGACGAGTGGCATTTACAGTGGCCAATCAGAGGGGTCTCAAACCGGCTACATCACACAGGATGAGGGTTCCCAACCAACCAGAATGGTTTAAAGTTAAATTAAGGAAGTAGACGTAACATATATACCGATAGCAGCACCCAGCGGCAGCACCGTTTGTCCAGCGGCTTAACGGTATACCGATACCGTCCAATCAGGTACCGGTATTGACTTAGTACCGTTTCTTGATACCCATCTCTAGTGGTGTGTGAAGATGAGACGAGAGAGCTGTAGTGACGCGTCCTAAAACCCGAAAGTAAGCTGCGCATGGCTTCCCTCGACAAAAAAGCACTGAGATTTCTCCATAGGATTTTAGAAAATAGCTCGAAATAAGATCTGTGGGAAACGTACCTGTTAGATAAATGCAGGTTTTATTCAGCCGGATAACATCCACATGTCTACCCTACTTTTATAATTTTTGAATCATAAATCTATCGATTAGATTTATGATTCGACTTTTGAAACTAGGACTTTTACAAAAAAGTAATAGAGGTTTTTGTACAATTCCAACTTTGGTCATGAAGAATATGTTTCTCTTTTTGTCCACATTCATAAAGCATAAAACAACAGCATCAGAGCACGGTGCAGAGTCTCTAGATGAGTTTACAGTAGTCCTTCGCTCTTATTATAATACGTCCATTTAGTCCGCTGTATAGAAAACTGTAGTTTCCATGGTTTCCCTACAGCAGCAGACGCACATTTATGACGTCCGCTGGCGCATCATAAACACGTTGGATAGTGAAAGTGCATTCGGATTCTCTAAAGTACCGCAGTCTCTTCTCCTAAATCCTTTTGAATTCTCCTATCGACTATCCCTTAACCCTATGACGTTTCACTCAGAGGTCAGGGGATAGACGATAGGGTTAGACGTTAGGAGCTGATTTTTGGATTATCCGACCGCAACCCATGATTCAATTTATCTTTCTCTTTTCTTTTCTCGTTTACGTCTCATTTGATTATCCCTGCTCACAGAAGAGAAAAGGATGACAGTCAGGAGGCGTGGCCGCCTTATGGGCTTGTGCGCAGATTCATTAAACAAGTGGAAACAAAATGCAAAAAAGTATTACATTTATTGCGAGCTGTAGCTCGATGCAACTGGGGCGCAGAAAAACAAGCATTAATAGACATTTACAGATTAATTATGAGGTCCACAATGGACTATGGTTGTATAGTGTATGGAGCAGCAGCAAAAACATCGCTTTTATTGATAGAATACAATATAAAGCATTGCGGCTGTGTATTGGAGTTCCCCTATTAATGCAGTTCTGATACAAACTTTTTACGAAATAAGGTCCCATGAGTCCCACCGGAAGGGGAGGGACTTCGCCTCTCTATAGAGTGGCAAAGTCCCTCCCATTCCGGTGGACCTCCATGGGACCTTATTTCTGAAAAGTTGTGCATTGAAGTCAATGGAGAGAGAAAGATTATCTTTCGATCCCGTTTGAATTGTGCCAAGAATTACACATATGATGTTTGTCAATTTAAAAGATAATTTTACAAGTCAAAAACAAAAAATGTGTCCTAAAACTGTGAAGTAACACTTTTTTTTGTGTGAACCGCTCAATGACCTACATCTCACGTCTCGCACCACACACCAAGACGGCCGTCACGTTGGCACATTTCACTTCAGAATGAGATGAAAAGTATTAAAAGAGGTGAAAATCACTCCAAGTCTGGGCATGTTGAGAGCTTACACACACAAAAGGGGAGTTAGTCGGTTCCGTAAGAGCCAGCATGCGGGACCGGGATTCTGGGATGTGTATTCTAGTTGCGTATTTTTTATAGTCTTATATTTAAACAGTTTTACGACAAACTGTGACTTTTTTGACATGGAAATTATTTTTTAAGATTGACAAACATCATATGTGGCACAATTCAAACGGGATCGAAAGATAATCTTTCTCTCTCCATTGACTTCAATGCATATTTTTTCAGAAATAAAGTCCCATGGGGCGGAAGTAGATGGGCGTGACTTCGCCACTCTAAGGATGATATGGTGATACACACTCTTGTACAGTAGGTGGCGGTATGCACCTTAAAGTTGTTTGCAATCCGCAAAAAAACGACAGAAGAAGAAGGACCTGAAGAAGAACCTGGATCGAGGTGGCGTCTCGTCTCTCTCTCTCTGTTTTCCTGAGAAAGTGTGTGTGAGCTCCAGCACTACTGATCCATCATCTGTGTGTTTGGATAAACCTATGAATGGACTGTGTGCTCTTTTTTCTGGAGCGTTTACCTCGATCTATAGGAGCTAGCTTAGCATGCTAGCTGGAAACACGTTAGCAACACTAGTCAGAATGAGAGTTTGATGGAGAGAGAAACGGTGTGTTTAACGGAGTTTGCAGGAAAAGGTGATCTAGTAAACATGAGTAAAGTCCAAATGCTGCTGTCGTTGAAGAAGCAGCGACTCACTGCTGCTGCTGAAGATATATTTGCTCTGTTTGAACAAACGATAGCAGAGTACGAGGAGGAGCTGTCTCTTTCCAAAGAGGAGATCAAGAGACTCCAGAAACTACTGGACGCTGCTTTAAAGCCTCAGCTTCGGATTCACAGAGCAGGTCTGTTCCCTTTACCCTTAATTAACACTTTACACTCTTCAGTAGCACTTTATTATCACATTAATAACACTTTAGACCCTTTATCAGCACTTGCTGCAGGTAGTAGATCCTGAAGTAAAAGTACAAACACCACACTGTGAAAATACTCCATTAAAAGTTAAAGTTAAACTGCATGCATTCATATCTTATTTAAGTAAAAGTATGTAAGTATTATTAGACACATGTACTGCCAACACTGGCAGGACAGAAGGTGACACGCCCGTTCTAAGCCGTGTCCCTCACTCCTCACACATCCCAAGCTGCATCCCCAAAAAGTGTATTATGTTGTTACATAGTTTCAGTTGTGCTCTTGATAAGCCATTAAAACAGTAAAAAGACGTTCAGTTTCCTTTTGCTTTTTGTGTCTCCTCTTCACCAAAACATACCCATCTGTAATCCAAAATTAATCTAAAAGTAATCTGATTACGTTTTTTAAAGACACGTAACTGTAACTGTATTCAGATTACTTTCAAAGCCATGTATTCAGTAATCAGTAACTGATTACATTTACAAAGTAACCCTCCCAACCATGCCCATCCCCTAGTGAGGGTCCGTGGTTTTCTACAAAGACCCTCACTATTGCGGTAAGCGTGTTGTAACTTCCGGTTGTTGTTGTCACCTCCGGGTATCCTGTGTGCCTGTTCTGCTGCTGATAGCTTATATCAGGGGTCGGCAACCCCTGGCACGCGTGCCAGCATTGGCACGCGGCACCGTAACCAGTGGCACACTAGGAATAAGTGGAATAAGTGTGCAACATTTTAAAATTAATTTTCGGATCCTGAACGCGAGACCGCCGCCAGAGCTCGTCTCCCCGTTACCTGCAGAAGGAAGCCATGCACGCAACGCAGCCCCGCTCTCTTTATCTCCAGTTGACTTTCTGCCGCTTTCCTCCGTGGTGCAGTGCTGATCGTTTCACCACGGAAGAAAGCACTTCACTAATTGCAGTACCCATAAGGAGCTGTACAAATGACGCAGTTTTTGCGTGGCTGTGTTTATTTAGTTGAAAGCCCAGTGGCGATCTGCTCATCTCTCATCGAAATAATATGCTACAAAGGGGCGGACTGGCCATCTGTGTGTAGAACTTTCCTGTCGGCTCCCAGACCGTAGTCGAGGAGGGCAGAAGCAACAAGCTTCAGGTTCAATAACCCACTTTAGCTTAAATGACTGGAGAGAGGCGAGCTCTTCTTGGGAGGACGTTGCATTTATTTAGCTGTTCTTCTGTTTCACAAAATACATCACAGACCTCTGTTTTTCTGCTTTCCCGTTTCCCTTCCAGAAACATACACACGTTCCCTCACTGTCGCTCTACCATTCACAAACACACATGCAAAAGCCGCACCCCTCTCTCTCTCTCTTAAAGGGACAGCGATCTCATCTCACTCTGCATGACCCTAATATCATAACTTGTGTGTTCTGGAGAATCACAGAACGGACGATCGTCCTTATTATTATGCCGTTTAAACCAATTATTTAAATGTGTTTGTTAAATTCGGCATCATGTAAGTTGCGCTGACAGGTCCACACACTGCTTCCCCGCAGCGAGGCTCCCCCGCCCTCCTGCTGATAGTTAAGGAGTTTTTACAGGCTCCCACTACCTGTTAGCATCTGGCATCTGTTAACATCTAGCTCTCGTGCTTACAAACATTTAGCCATCCCTGCTTATACAAGTAGTAGCTTTAGTTGTCTGCGGAGGCCTACTCCCACCTGTCGAGTACGGCTGTGCTGAGGTGGTTTTCCCCCGGAGACGTTGCGAAGAGACGGTGCGGCTCCTCCTGTTGCTATCTGCGATCTACGGAGGCCTGCTCCCACCTGTAGAGTACGGCTGTACTGAGGAGGTTTTTACCCCGCAGTCGTCGCGGAGAGACGGAGTGGCTCCACGCTTCGGGCTTGGCCTGCTTCCACCGGGCGTGTGCTGCTGTGCGGAGGACGATTTTACCACGGCTGGGGCCTGCTTTCCACCTGTCCTGGTTCTGCTGTTGCGGAGGCCTGCTTTCACCCCGGGGATACCACGGAGGGACCCGGAGCGCTTCCACGCTGCTGCTTTCGCCTGTCCTTTGCTGCTGTGCTGATTTGCCCTTGTGCTGGTCTGGGAAAATGGCCCATATCGGGATTCTGCTGTGCCTGTTAACTGTTTCAGAATCAGAATCAGAATACCTTTATTAGTCCCACAGAGGGGAAATTTGCAGCGTTACAGCAGGAAAGAGCCACAGACAGCTTAGTGTTGCATATCTTAAATGTGTTAAAAAAAAAGTACTAAGTTATAATAAACAAACAACACAACAATATGCTAAAAAAGTACTAAGTTATAATATAATAAACAATATGCTAAAAAAGTTACATAATTTTCAAAAATACAGATCAAAAACAAGTCAAATCTAAAAATCAAATCCTGTAGCAGTTTTTAGGATTTAGCAGCCCGGTATAATTTTGGACTATGAGAAGATCTCTAGTCATTGGACTCAGGTCTGTTCTGCCACCCGCAGTGGGCATCCCCTGCAAAGGTTCGGATGTGTTACACAAACAATTACCGGTTGCCTTGTCACAGACAATCTGCTCGACAAAATATGTTTGTCTTTTTTGTTTTCCTGCGGTGATGGTTCTTCAGGACTGCTTCTTAAGCTCAAATCACAATCTCGCAGACTTTTCCGGTGTTTCTAAAGTAGATGACAATGTATGTTTGTCGATTAAGAGGAAAAGATGCCTCTTTTTTTTTGTTGCTATTACTGTCAGGAAATGTACAACCTAACCCTGGTCCGCCCAGTAGTAGTAGTCAGATCGCTACTCCTGCTAATTTTAAAGCTAGGTCTGGGTTGGGTTTCATCCACTTGAATGTGCGCAGTCTGTTAGGTAAACTAGATTTTGTCTGCATTTGGGCAAGCTCAACTGACGCTGGCGTCATTGTTTTATCAGAAACATGGCTAAATAAATCTATTTCGGCCTCTGATATTGCCTTAAATGGTTATAATGTGTATCGTTCCGACCTGTCTAATAAAGGTGGTGGCGTTGCCATTTATGTTAAGAATAAGTTCAGTGTATCCACATTAGTTTCCAAATCTATCAGTAAGCAATTTGAATTTTTAGCCTTAAATATAGAAGTGGCAAAGGGGCAACAGGTCATGGTGGTGGGCTGTTACAGACCACCCTCAGCTGTCAAGGACCCTTGTCTTCGCTAGCAAATCTTTTATCGCAACTAGACTACAAGGAAATAGTGCTACTTGATGACGTGATTTGAACTGGGACTGGTTAACTGCAGTATCAGAGGATTTTAAAAAACCTTTGTATCTCTTTAAATGTTACTCAGATTGTTGACAGTCCTACTCGCCCTAACATTAAGTCCCCTAATAAATCCTCCCTAATTGATCTCATTCTAACTAATGTTCCCTATAAATACTCATCTGTGGGAGTATTTGCGAATTATGTGAGTGATCACTGTGTTGTAGCCACAATTAGGGACACTAAGGTCCAAAAGGTTAAACCTCGTATTATCTTTAAGAGAGACATAAAACATTTTGTGGAGCAGGGTTTGGTCATGATCTGTTTGGGTTTGATTGTGGAAAAATGTATCTGTGTGCTGATGTAGAAACTGCATGGTTCTATTTTTATCTTGCTTTTATGGAGATCATTGATAGACATGCACCCCTGCATACATTTAGAGTAAAGGGACGAGACAATCCTTGGTTTTCTGCTGAACTGTCCAGTCTGCTGCATGAGAGAAACAAGGCCTGGGCAAAGGCTAGGAAATCAGGCTCAGAGGTAGAATGGCTGCGTTTTAGGCAGCTAAGGAATAGCTTCAGATCTGTTAAATGTTCAAAACGGCCTTTTTTCATTGAAATAGCCTCAAAATCACAAAGAATTTCTCTTTCTCTTTCAGTAACATGTCAAAAGTGCTAAGTCGAAGTTCTATTTGTCAGTTACCACAGAAAACCTAAATAATCCTAGGAAATTTTGGAAAGCCATAAAATCGATATCCACCGGTGAGATCCGTAATGAGCTACCTCCGTGCCTTACCACAGCATCTGGCTCTATATCGGACAGGGCCAGCATGTTAAATTGCTTTAATAAGCACTTTGTGTCCTGTGGTTCTCCGTTTGATTCTGTGACTAACTCTGCTTCTGTGAACACCCCAATCCGTGACTCTGAACAATGTGGTCTGGAAAAGCCTTTCAGTTTTTACTCCTTTTACTGTTAATGTTGTTCATGAAGCCTTAACCAAGCTAGATCCTAAGAAACCGGCTGGCCCGGACAACGTAGAACCTTGCTTTTTAAAGATAGCTGCAGATTTTATTGCTCCTCCTCTCACTACTCTTTTTAACCTCTCCCTCAGCACAAATGCAATTCCAAAAATATGGAAGTCAGCTTATGTCTTGCCTTTACTAAAAGGAGAGGAGGCAACTATTTTAAATAACTATAGGCCAATCTCTAAATGATCAGTTCTGGCGAAGGTGCTTGAACACCTAGTGAGTGAACAAGTAAAGTAGTTTTTATGTAACAATGACATCCTGTCTAAACATCAATCAGGCTTCAGAAAGCAACATAGCACCATCACTGCCACAATGAAAGTGGTGAATGACATTACAAGTATTTTAGATAATAAGCAGAGTTGTGCAGCTCTATTCATTGATCTGTCCAAAGCGTTTGATACCGTCGATCATCGCATCTTAAAGCAGAGGCTACTCAGTATTGGCATATCCAGCCATGCAGTGGGGTGGTTTGTGAACTACCTCTCTGAAAGGTCCCAATGTGTTCACTCTGATGGGCTGTCTTCTGAGTGGTTAAACATTGCTAATGGTGTTCCTCCTCAAGGTTCTGTTTTAGGTCCACTTTTATTCTCCATATATATCAACAGTTTAGGTGAAAATGTCAATGAAGCCACTTTACATTTTTATTCGGACGATACCGTGATGTACTGTTCAGGTCCCTCCATTAAGGAGGCTGGTGTTAAATTACAGGCTGTTTTTAACATTATTCAGACTCAGCTCTCTGAACTAAAGCTTCTTTTAAAATTTTGATAAAACCAAGGTATTGCTTTTTTCAAAAGCTAAAAAGACACCAGAGCCTGTTTTAGATATTGTTACTATGCAAGGACAAGTACTTGAAGTGGCTACCTGTTATAAATACCTAGGTATCTGGCTTGATGATTGTCTTACTTTTAAACTTCATGTCAATAACCTGCTTAAAAAGCTGAGGGTTGGACTAGGTTTCTTTTTTAGAAACAAGTCCTGTTTCTCACTTGAGGCCAGGAAAAGGCTAGTCACTGTGACCTTTTTACCTGTGCTTGGTGATTTGTTGTATATGAATGCACCTGCCCATTGCCTGAAGAAGTTAGATGCCACCTATCACAGTGTTCTGAGATTTGTCACAAATTGTAAAGCACTTACACATCACTGTACCCTGTAGGCCAAGGCAGGTTTGCCATCACTTACTGTTAAGGTGTCTATTACCATCTGGCCGGGGACAAAAGCTGGAAATTAGCCATGTCGGCTAAAGCTGCACCATTTACTGTTTTTTGTGACAGTTCATCGATGGGGACTGTCCACGACACTATAAATAAATAAACTAAACTAAACTAAACTAAGAGGCTCAGTCATTGGTACACGTTTATTTATAAAGCTTTGTTGGGTAAACTCCCGTAATATATCTGCTCTCTGATAACACAGTTGCAAGCAGCTATTGTCTGAGATCGCATGATGTAGTATTGTTAGATGTGCCAAGAGCAAGGACTGTCTTAGGTAAGACAGCTTTTATGTGAGCAGCTCCACTTGCTTGGAACAATCTTCAGCAAGAACTGAAACTGAGCAGTCTCATTCCTCTGCATGTTTTTAAAGCTAGGCTAAATGAAATACTCGTTGATACTATGGGCACTTGTAAATGTCTATAACTACGTAAGTGTATCCTGTAAATATAATGTATGATGTCCTTTATTGTTTTATGTTTCATGTGGAACCTATATGCTGCAGGTCTTATGGGATTAGTTTTGTATCATAAAGATAAAGCATCACTTTCTCAGAATAAATCAAAACTATGAGTTTAAAAGAAAAAAAACTGTGTCAAGCAAAATAAAGTAAATTTCAAAAATAAAACTATAAGTTGCAAACAAATCATTTGTGTAATCATGTAAACTATAAGTCTTTTTTCTTTGTTTTAACATAGGTTTTTGTTCGCAGTTCTTGTTTCTTCTTTCTCAATGATCAGACTTTTGCTCTCGCTGCAGCTTTCTCATTTGCACTCCCTCATTTTTTGTTTGAGATTCTGACACAAACCTCCCAGGTGGGTGCGACTTTCAGGGGTGCTTCCCCATTGGCTACTCAGTTTTTGAGTGACAGCCCAGTCCTCCAGCGATTGTACAGTGCAGGCAGCTGCGGTGCGGTGCGGTGGCTACCTAACCCCTAGTTTCCACCGGGTCCGTCTGCGGCGCGTGACGGGCGCGCTGCGGCTGCGCCGCGGCATCCGCAAGGATCGCGGCCACTCTAGTCAATGGGTGCTATTCCACCAGACGCGCCGCGTTACGGCTCAGAAGCGTCCCAGAAGCGTCTCGCCCTTGGGCTCCGCTCGAAATAGGATTGAAGTCTATTTTTCGACGCGACGCAGCCGTAAGGTAATGTCGGGCAGGAAGTGGAACGGTGACAGCATCCGGCCCACCCCCCAAATCAACAAGAACTGCGAGCCGACATGCACGACGCTCCGCTTCCGTGCTTCTGAAACGCTCTTGAAACGCGCCCTGTAGGGTATGACGCCGGACCAAAACCGCGGCGCAGCCGTAACGCGCCGCAGGCGGACCCGGTGGAAACTAGGGGTGAGCGTGGATAGAACACCTCCAGAAGAACCAGCATTTCAATTATTATAATACAAGTGAAAATATATGTAAGTATTGATCATTTGTGTTGTTTGTGCTATACGTTCTGTTTCTTTATTGTGGTAAGTGAGAAGTAAAGCTGTGCTATGAAAGTTAGCTTTTGCTACCTTTAGATCAGGGGTGGGGAACCTCCGGCCACAGGGGCGTATATGGCCTGCGAGACCATTCTATACGGCCCTCGAGGTAATTTATAAACACACGCAAAAAAGAAATCTAGACCGCAAAATAATTAAACAAGCGAGTGCCTGTTTTTCCTGGCCAAGGTCAGGGTCCTTGAACACAACACAAACCTAACGTGTCATCACGTGGTATATGTCTCGTCTGACAGGGGTGCAGTTCTGACGGAGAGCACCAGAACACGGCTCCGGCACTTCAGATAAGGAGCTGTGCACATGCCGCTGTTTTTGCGTGGCTGTCAAAAGCCCAGTGGCGATCTGTTCATCTGTCATACTGATCATACAGTCAATAACTTTGTTGTTATTAGCATAGCGAGCTATGCTAACGAAGAAGCTTTTTCTACATCCAGTGAGGTAAAGGCACATCTTTATATGATCATTATAGTTATAAAAAAATAATAGAATAAAGTAAACGGGTATAAAATACTATATGACAGTAAAAAAAAGTTGTTATTAATAAGAATACAGTTTAAAAGGGGAGTGATTTGTAAAATATCCATAAAGAAAAATAAATCTGCTTCCAGTTCTGTTGCATATGGGTGTTGAGATGTATCCATAGAGCTCCTAATTTTGCTCTCAAAGTGCACCAGATTGATGCTTTTAACTTCAACATTTAAAAAAAATCTTCCCTAGGAAGCATGCCCCCCGGACCCCCCTAGAGGAGGTTAGGTCCCCCCCCCACACACTTTAAATCATGTTCACATGGATAGGAAACTAAATACATTTGCACACATCTTGTGTCCATATCTTTCTGTTTTGGTGGTCATGCCACAACCGTGCACGTGCATACATACGTCATGGTAAGATATCTGGATTAAGAGGTTGCTTTTTCTTTGCACAGCATGAAAGAAAGGCCAAATGAATGGGCTGTAATTTTAGTATTTTTAAGCAGCGGTAAATAATTTGTACGGCCCTCGGAGAATGTTGAAAAAATTGAAATGGCCCTTGAGAGGGAAAAGGTTCCCCACCGCTGCTTTAGATCCATAACAATGCAAGCTAAGTAGCCTAACAGTTAGCTACATAGCTAACAGTGAGTGAGCGTTCAGACACCGGCGCACACACTCAAACGGACTCGTGTGCCTGACTCTACCAACAGGCTTTCATGATTCTGTTTAGATATGCAAGTATAAGCCATGATAGCTTATTTTATTAACACGCTAATTTGATATGAAAATCAATGGAGGCTGAATTAACTTTATAGGAAAACCTACCGTCCATGATGCCCCTGAGCTGTGTTTTATTTGTTAAATTCATATTTTTCATTTCCTAAAACATGTATTTTTCTCTCATATTAACAGTGTGGATCATTGAGACAGCGTGACGTCCAGAGGTCTTATCCCGTTTTCCCACTTCCTCTGAGGGGACAGCTCGGAGGGGGGGCATGAAGAAAGAACTGCACCAGCTTCATCCACGCTGGCGTTACTGTTATCACTGGCTCAGTGTCATTTCATTTGACCAAATGTCTTTACATTTCATAGATTTTATTATCATCCACCTTTTTGTTTTATGTCCTTTTATTTAAGACATTCTTTGAGACTTCATCTTCTGGTTAACATTTCAATAAATGTAATTTGTATAATCACTCTTTTGTCTTTATTCTACATGAAAATGTTAGAGATTCCATTCAAATCCGTTGATTATTCATATCTTCCTCAGGCTAGGAATAGTATGTCGAGTTTTTAATGCTAAAGGTATATCATTTTCTCACAGGATATAGAATGAAACAACACTGTTTGTATCCATTGTATTTGAATGCTTCAGCTCTTCAGACCAACATAGTAAGATGTGAGCATCTTCCTAATAGTGTTGGTATGCAGCCTAGGTCTGGTCTGTTTAATGAAGCAAATCTGCCACTTTTATATTGTAGAATTTGTTAAATTAAAGCAGTCTTTAATTGTTTGTCCTAAACATAGCAATATGCTTTTGAAATGTAACAGTATACAGTTTATATTGTGTATCACCTTTAACTTGAAAATAAATAGATGTGTTTTTTTATCTATAAATAAATAGACACACACTTTATCAATCCCAAATTGGGAAATTATTTAACAGCAGCAGTGTGTTCAGGTATTAAAATATTTAAAGTTGGAATAAAGTATAAACTACACAACACAAGTATAATGCACAGCAATCCATAAGATAAGTCCGATATGTTCATAAAAACTCCCCAGGAGACACCAACACTAACGGCCCGTCCACACAGCGGCGTGCGTTGACGCTTCACCATTCACTTTGAATGGGGTGACGTCACTTTTCGCCAAACTGCAACGTGGGAAGCGACGCGGAGCGTTGCTGGCGTGGCTCGCTGCAAAAGTTGAGCAATGTTCAACTTTTGACGCATCGGCAGAAGCGTCAGCCAATCGAATCATATGCCAGTACAAGCTCTAGCCAATCAAACCGCTGCTTGTGTGTTAGGGGCGGGAGATTCATGTGATTGGTTGTTGGTTGAGTTTCAGACACGCCCGCCCGCAAGCATCAACGCACGCCGCTGTGTGGACGGGCCGTGACGTGGCCGAGTGGACTCCAGAGTTTGCTGCATGAGTTGCACTGTATGATCTGTGGTGTAGTGGGCTGTCACTCAAAAACTGAGTAGCCAATGGGGACACACCCCTGAAAGTCCCGCCCACCTGGGATGTTTGTGTCAAAATCTCAAACAAAAAATGAGGGAGCGTAAACGAGAAAGCTGCAGCGAGAGCAAAAGTCTGATCATTGAGAAAGAAGAAACAAGAACTGCAAACAAAAACCTATGTTAAAACAAAGAAAAAATACTTATAGTTTACATGATTACACAAATGATTTGTTTGCAACTTATAGTTTTATTTTTGAAATTTATTTTATTTAGCTTTCTTTTAAACTCTTAATTTTGGTTTATTCTGAGAAAGTGTTGCTTTATCTTTAGGATACAAAACTAATCCCATACAGGTCTCCCTTGAAAAAGAGATCTATGATCTCGATGGGACCAATCTGATTAAATAAAGGTTTGAAATGAAAAATGAAAACAATGTCGGACACCGTAATCTTCTCTGGTCCCCTCCCCAATCTGATCAAAGCCGCATGTGATCATTTCAGCGCTGGTTGTCTTGGTGGTGCGAAGCAAACGATTGCGGCTTCGTAAATAATTGGACAGCCTTCTGGGGAAAACCTGGTCTGATTAAGAGAGACGGCATTCATCCTACTTTGGAAGGTGCAAATCTTATTTCGGAAAACATTTCAGGGCTCTGTGGACTTAATCCATGACAAACTGGAGTTGAGACCAGGAGGCAGAGTCGCAGTCTTACACGCTTCTCTGCGCTCTCTCCTAGGCAGTCATCCATAGGAATCCCGAACCCAATAAAATACCCGATATTAACGGTGTGTGTGTCTGCCCAAGGACAATTTAAGGTAAAACCTAATCGAGGTGTTATACATAATAACCTAATAAAAGTAAATGTAACAACTACTACAGTGCAACAAAACAGGAAGATTAAATGTGGTCTCTTAAACATAAGATTTCTAGCATCTAAAGCAATATTGGTAAATTATTTAATATCAGATTATAATATTGATATATGCTGTCTCACTGAAACTTGGTTGAGACATGAAGAATATGTCAGCATAGATGAGGCCACTCCACCCAGCCATATCAATACTCGTATTCCTTGAGGCAGAGGAGGTGGAGTTGCAGCCATCTTTGACTCAAATGTACTTACCAATACTAAACCAAAATGTAATTATACCTCGTTTGAAAGTCTTGTTTTTAGTCTTACGCATCCGACCTGGAAAACTTTGCAGCCAATCTTATTTGTTACAGTGTACCGTGCACCATGTCCTTATTCAGAATTCTTATCAGAATTCTGAGTTTTTAGCAACTTTGGTTACTTAAAACAGATAAAGTAATTACCGAGGTGACTTTAATATTCATATTGACGATGATAAAAATAGCCTTACTGTTGCATTTAACTCTGTATTAGATTCTATTGGTCTCTGTCAGTGTAAATAAACCAACCCACTGCTATAATCACAATCTCGACCTTGTTCTGACTATGGTATTGAAATTGAGCAACCAAGCTCTTCAAGATATTAAAAAAGAAAATACTTTCTATATAAAACACAAATGGGAAAACGAAACCAAAAAAAACATCCCTGATGAAGTCTGGACAAATTACTGTACTTTTCAATGGAAGATCTCGAGCTCAGGCACCTACAGAATGTTTAGTTGGAAGATGCTGAGCAGGTACTTTTTCAGCCCTGCTCAGTCATCACATCATCTAGGGCCCCCCAGCCGCTGGAGGAAATGTGGTTCTCAGTTAGCACATCACTACCATTTGTTTTGGGCTTGCCCTTTAATAGTAACTTTTTGGCAAATGATCCATATCGAAATTGAAATAGTACTACAGGAAAAAATCCCTTTAAACTGGGACGAATTTCTATTTGGGCTCGTACATTCAATCCCCACAAACTCCAAAACAAAACAATTATTTGGAATTCTTACTGTTGCAGCAAAAAAAGCAATAACTAGAAAATGGCTCAAAGCGGATATCCCTTCTCTTGACAACTGGTACGACAAAATCCATGAAATCTATGTTATGGAAAGAATCACCTTCTCAATGAGGCTTCAGGAAAACACATTTGAAGAAATAAGGAAAAAGTGGAGAATTTACATATCCCAAAGACAAACATTTGACTGTTTCTATACACCGATTGAATGTATATGTATAGATGTGTATGCATGGTCACATGTGTATGTGTATTGAATGTATACTGTATGTATGTTTATATGTATGTACATGTGTAGACATTTGCTATTTCAATTTTGTATGGCACTCTCAACTCTTTCCAGGGCATGCCGGGGCCCTGCCTGCCTGTAGCTTTGCCGATATCTGTGTTGATAGGTAATAGATTAAGTGCGGTGAATCAGCTTAGAAAGAGGAAGTGCTCAAACGTTTGTGTGAGTTTATCAAATTTAGCATGTCAGCCACAGCTTGTCACAAAAAATCTTACTGATAGTGTATCAACAAACTTAAACTAGCTTTATTAAATGTCAGGTCTTTGGCAGGTAAAACATTTTTAATCAATGATTTTATCACTGAGCACAATCTCGATTTTATGTTTTTAACGGAAACTTGGATTGAACAAAATAACAGTGCAGCTGTTCTTATCGAATCAACACCTCCCAACTTTAGTTTTATGAGTCAGGAAAGAATGCATAAGAAGGGAGGTGGAGTTGCTATTTTGTACAATGATTCCCTTCAATGCAGGAAGACATCTTATGGGAACTTTGCTTCTTTTGAATATGTGGCCCTTCAGCTGAAATGCTCCTCTCGAGCTCTGTTCCTAAATATCTATAGACCACCCAAATACTGTGCAAGCTTTTTTGATGACTTTACTGAACTGTAAAGTCTATAGTGGGTATGTCTATAGTGGGTATTGACTTTGACCGTCTAGTCATTGTTGGTGATTTTAACATCCATGTTGACAACCCCCAGGACAGAGGGGCTAAAGAACTGTTTTGTGTTCTTGATAGCTATGGACTGACTCAGCATGTGACGGAGCCCACGCACAATAAGGGGCACACTCTGGACTTAATTATCTCAAAGGGTCTGAATATCTCTAAGGTTGTGGTGACTGATGTTGGACTCTCTGACCATTCCTGTGTTTTCTTTGAGAGCTCTATTTCTTTTCACAAAAAAGTTCAAAAAGAGGTAACCACAAAGCGATATTTAACTGAAAATACTAGGGAAATGTTTACTCCGAATTTTTCTTCCACACTTGCCCCTGCTAACATCTCAGTAAATTAGCTAGTAGATCATTTTAATTCAAAAATTTAAATGTTATAGATGTCATTGCTCCAACTAAGGTAAAGGAAGTGACTGGGAAGAAAATATCTCCATGGAGAAAGGCCATGACCGTGAGAGCAGAAAAAAGAGAGTGTCGAAAAGCTGAACGTAGGTGGCGAAAAACAAATCTCCAGTTTCACTTTGAAATCTATAAAGAGAGACTTGGCCTTTATAATTTGGAATTGAAAAACGCACAACAGTCTTTCTTCTCTGCCATCATTACCAAAAACAAAAACAACACACGTGCCTTGTTTGCTACCGTCGACAGACTAACTAACCCCCCAGTGTCAGTAGCCTCTGAATTTCTATCCACCAGGGCGTGCAATGATTTTGCCTCCTTCTTCACTGACAAAATTCAGAAAATCAGACAAGCAGTCAGTTTCTCTGCATCAGGTACAGCAAATGTGTTGTCCCTATGTCCACCTAATATCAATTCAAACACCATGACACAATTCCATCAGATTAATGATAAAAATCTAGAGGACATTATTCAACTTCTGAAATCCTCCTCCTGCTGCCTTGATATTATTCCAACAGGATTTTTCAAAGATGTTTTTCGTTGCATGGCCTCAGATCTACTTCATATAGTAAACACATCTCTTCACTCAGATATTTTTCCACAGGCCCTGAAAACTGCAGTCATTAAACCGCTCTTAAAAAAGAATAATCTATACGCTTCAGTAATGAACAATTACAGGCCCATATCAAACCTGACATTTCTAGGTAAAATCATTGAAAGAGTTCTTTTTCAACAGTTGAGTAATTTCTTGCATTTAAATAACTGTTTCGATGTGTTCCAGTCACGCTTTCGACCAAACCACAGCACTGAGACTGCTCTTGTAAAGGTCTTCAATGACATCCACTTAAACACAGACAGTGGCAGAACTTCAGTGTTAGTATTATTAGATCTCAGTGCTGCGTTTGACACTGTTGACCACAACATATTACTCAACCGACTAGAAAATTGGGTGGGACTTTCTGCGACAGTTCTAAATTGATTTGAATCCTATTTAAAGGACAGAAAAAACTTTGTTTCTATAGGTAAATACACATCTGAGTTGACAAATATGACATGTGGGGTACCTCAAGGCTCCATCTTGGGGCCTCTTCTCTTTAACATCTACATGCTACCACTGGCTCAGATAATGAAAAACAACAAAATAAGTTACCATAGCTATGCGGATGACACACAAATTTACGTAACAATTTCACCAGGAGACTATGCTCCAATTCAAACACTGAGTAAGTGCATTGAACAAATCAATGACTGGATGTGTCAGAACTTTCTCCAATTAAACAAAGATAAAACTGAGGTAATGGTTTTTGGAGCTAAGGCAGAACGTTTAAAAGTTAGCACTGAGCTTCAGTCTGCAATGCTCAAAACAACAGATAAAGCCAGAAATCTAGGTGTAGTCATGGATTCTGACCTGAGTTTCAACAGTCACATTAAAACAGTTACTAAATCAGCCTACTATCACCTAAAGAATATATCTAGGATAAAAAGACTGATGTCACAGCAGGATTTGGAAAAACTTGTCCATGCTTTTATCTTCAGTAGACTGGACTACTGTAATGGTGTCTTCACAGGTCTCAGTAAAAAATCTATTAGAAAGCTGCAGCTAATTCAGAACGTCGCTGCTCGAGTCCTCACTAACACTAAGAAAGTGGATCACATCACTCCTGTTCTGAAGTCCTTACACTGGCTTCCTGTGTGTCAAAGAATAGATTTCAAAATACTGCTGCTGGTTTATAAAGCTTTGAATGGTTTAGGCCCAAAATACATTTCTGACCTCCTGCTAAATGATGTACCATCCAGATCTCTCAGGTCTTCAGGGACGGGTCAGCTTTCTGTCCCCAGAGTCAGAACTAAACATGGAGAAGCAGCGTTCAGTTATTATGCTCCAAATATCTGGAACAAACTCCCAGAAACCTGCAGGTCCGCTGCAACTCTGACTACTTTTAAATCCAGGCTGAAGACTTTTCTTTTTGTCGCTGCTTTTAATTGAACTATTCACATCTTAAACTGCACTGTAACTTTTATCCATGTATTTTTTCTTTTAATGTTTATTTTATTATCTTTTCTTTTTAATGACTGATTTTAAATGCCATTTTCTTAATGTCTTTCATTTTTTTGTAAAGCACTTTGAATTGCCTTGTCTTGAAAGGTTCTATATAAATAGCCTTGCCTTGCCTTCAAACAACCCCTGTGTACTTTTTTGTTATTATTTTACTTTGACTAATTTTGCTATTTCATTTGTCACTTTCGGGTCTCTAAAAATATATGATTTGAAAAACTGTACTTGTACTATAATGTGACCCCAAATAAATAAAGAATTAAAAAAAAGAAGAAATTGAGCAACTATTATTCGAACCGCATAATCCTGCTTTATCCGACCATTTCTTAGTAACTTTTGAAGTACTGTTACTAGACAACAAACCATTAGTGAAAAGTTCCAGCAGCAGAAACCTATCTGTTAGTGCTATAGCCAAATTTAAGGAAGAGATTCCACCAATACTTAACTTGATAGCATGTCTGCATGTAAGGGAGGAAACGCATACATAATGTACGACACTCCAAATTGATAATGTTGTTGATAGTGCTACAGATGCGCTGCGAATAAAATTAGACTCTGTTGCTCCTTTGAAAAAGAAGAAAATAAAACAGACTAGCTCCATGGCATAATGCCGAAACCCACAAAATAAAGCAAAAGTCGAGAACTTGAAAGGGTATGGCGTTCCACCAAACTTGAAGAATCTCGTTTAATTTGGCATATTACTCTCAATGAATATAAGAAAGCACTGCGTAAAGCGAGAGCAGCTTACTACTCTTCATTAACCTGTTAAGCCCGACAGATCCAGGTACCGGGGCCCTCCCGCAACTTCTTGCAGGAAACAGTGTCTGAGGGCATGTTCATTTAATAAACTATGAATGTTTTATATTCATGTAACGGGAAGAAACTCATCGAACTGATCATTTTAATTTTTTTCTCTCAAAAAAAACCCCACAATGCTAACGCTGAGCCTCTGAAGTAGCAACGAGCGAAAAATGCTAACAGAGGACTGCACCGAAATTCCAGTGTTTCCCCTATATACAAATAGCGGCGGGGCAGCGCCGCTGCTGAAGTATGCGTGCCACTGCTAGGGGGCGCCAGCCAGGTACCCAAAAAAAAAAAAAACTTTAAAAAAGAAAATTAAAATAATAATAAGTGGCGACCCTTTTTCGTTGTTTGTTTGTTATGTGGATTTGTAGTATTTGAGTTACTGTATTTTCAATAAAGGTGTATTTTTTCTAAATTTTGAGACATTGCCACTATATGTACTGGCAGGGCCGATTTTTGACATAGGCGCTGTAAGTGATGAAAGTGGGGGATGTTGGCTTATCAGGTGCCCGCAGAGATATTTCTACAACCAGGAGAAGAGCTCTCCTGTCAGACTGAGAGGCTCAGTGAGGAAAAGGACTCTGAGTGTTTAGAATTAGATAGTTAATTTTTGTCTAAGTTATCTCAGTGGGTCTCAAACTAATATTTGTTTACAAATTATGTAAACACATATTTCCAAGGCACTCCTTTAAAATTATTAGGATAAATAAAAACAGGTTTTAAATCATTCCAATGTAGGCCTATATGCATTCCAAAAATATCGTTTAAAGTTGGAGAGATACAAAAATATGCATACATTAATAAATGTTAACTAGGTAAAATAAGATATAAATGAACAACAAAAATAAAATAAGTTACATTTATTTGTTATTGGCTATATATTTTAATTGGGGCTACCCCCCAATTAAAACATGTTCATACAATACTGAATACATTTGAAGCCATTTTGATATTACCTATGTCAATAAGTTTCTGTTTTTGTAGAGATTTTTAATTTATTCTTTATATATAAAATCTCGCCTAGGGCAGCAAATTGGCTAGAACCGGCCCTGGTAGCTCAAGAACCTTTCTTGTGCTGGCAGACACATAGTAACAAATTGGCGGGGCGCACTTCGCACGTGCACACACAAAAAAATTCCACGCACTCCACGCTCACATTATTCTGGGCCCACGTGCCTTAGTACCGCTGCTATGACTCCATCCTAGGGGAAACACTGAATTAACTCACAAAACCTTCTTATTTATCTTTGCTGCACATCCAACCCATTGTTTCACATCGTGAGATGACACAGAATCGATGGGTGCAGACATTATCACTCAATGATACAAACTCGGAGATAATAAAAAGAACAGACATCAAAACATGTGGCGCTAGGTAGCTAAAAACGCTAACATGGCTCCCCTGTGTCGTAGTCTGGTTAAAAGTGGTCTTCAATGGCATTAAAAAAATAAAAACGCTGCTGAAGTTAATCCATAGGTCAATCCAATGTGTCTGTGTCCCTTTGAAATTATTTCTGATAATCCATAAGCAATAAACCTGCTTTTCTGTTTCTAGAGGTCAGAGCTAGAAATATTTTCACTCTGATGCAAAACTGTGTGCACAAAGCCCCCACCTTTTTGTTTTAGCATGCTTGTGAGAGGGGAGATTCCCCTTCGATTCTATTGGCTCTAACGGTCAGAAAGAGATGTCAATCACCAAAATCGACCAATGGGTTCTGGAGAAACGGTAAAACCCCCATTTCCAGCTACAGTGGGGCAGAAAAGTATTTAGTCAGCCACCAATTGTGCAAGTTCTCCCACTTAAAAAGATGAGAGAGGCCTGTAATTTTTATCCTAGGTATACCTCAACTATGAGAGACAAACTGGAAAAAAATCCAGAAAATCACAAGAATTTATTTGCAAATTATGGTGGAAAATAAGTATTTGGTCAATAACAAAAGTTAATCTCAATACTTTGTTATATACCCTTTGTTGGCAATGACAGAGGTCAAACGTTTTCTGTAAGTCTTCACAAGGTTTTCACACACTGTTGCTGTTATTTTTGGCCCATTCCTCCATGCAGATCTCCTCTAGAGCAGTGATGTTTTGGGGCTGTCGCTGGGCAACACGGACTTTCAACTCCCTCCAAAGATTTTCTATGGGGTTGAGATCTGGAGACTGGCTAGGCCACTCCAGGACCTTGAAATGCTTGTTACGAAGCCACTCCTTCGTTGCCCGGGCGGTGTGTTTGGGATCATTGTCAGGCTGAAAGACCCAGCCACGTTTCATCTTCAATGCCCTTGCTGATGGAAGGAGGTTGTCACTCAAAATCTCACGATACATGGCCCCATTCATTCTTCCCTTTACACGGATCAGTTGTCCTGGTCCCTTTGCAGAAAAACAGCCCCAAAGCATGATGTTTCCACCCTCATGTTTCACAGTAGGTATGGTGTTTTTTGGATGCAACTCAGCATTCTTTCCCCTCCAAACACGACTAGTTGAGTTTTTACCAAAAAGTTCTATTTTGGTTTCATCTGACCATATGACATTCTCCCAATCCTCTTCTGGATCATCTAAATGCTCTCTAGCAAACTTCAGACGGGCCCGGACATGTACTGGCTTAAGCAGGGGGACACGTCTGGCACTGCAGGATTTGAGTCCCTGGCGGCGTAGTGTGTTACTGATGGTAGCCTTTGTTACTTTGGTCCCAGCTCTCTGCAGGTCATTGACTAGGTCCCCCCGTGTGGTTCTGGGATTTTTGCTCACCGTTCTTATGATCATTTTGACCCCACGGGGTGAGATCTTGCGTGGAGCCCCAGATCGAGGGAGATTATCAGTGGTCTTGTATGTCTTCCATTTTCTAATAATTGCTCCCACAGTTGATTTCTTCACACCAAGCTGCTTACCTATTGCAGATTCAGTCTTCCCAGCCTGATGCAGGTCTACAATTTGGTTTCTGGTGTCCTTTGACAGCTCTTTGGTCTTGGCCATAGTGGAGTTTGGAGTGTGACTGTTTGAGGTTGTGGACAGGTGTCTTTTATACTGATAACGAGTTCAAACAGGTGCCATTAATACAGTTAACGAGTGGAGGACAGAGGAGGCTATTAAAGAAGAAGTTACAGGTCTGTCAGAGCCAGAAATCTTGTTTGTTTGTAGGTGACCAAATACTTATTTTCCACCATAATTTGCAAATAAATTCTTTAAAAATCAGACAATGTGATTTTCTGGATTTTTTTTTCTCATTTTGTCTCTCATAGTTGAGGTGTACCTAGGATGAAAACTACAGGCCTCTCATCTTTTTAAGTGGGATAACTTGCACAATTGGTGGCTGACTAAATACTTTTTTGCCCCACTGTACATCAACTCAGAGGTGGAGTTTTTTTGCTAAACCTCTCTAAAAAGGTCAAATGTCACTTGTTTTGCATCAATCTTGATACAGGGTGCTTATATGTTGTACTTTGGATTCCTAAAGCTTTTAGTCTATCTTACCACGTATCACGTACACGTACTTACCTTACTTATCCAAGGGTAGTTTTCACTATAAGTAAAAAATATTTTTTTACTATGTTCAATCTGAATTTTCTTTAAAATAAAAAACATCTATATTGATTCTGACTTTTCTACATCCAATTCACAGGTTTATCATTACTTTGAGAAAAATTATTTTTAATTTAACCCTTTTCGAAGGGAAGATATGGTAATTTGTTCTGGGAATGTCATTTTCAAGCCTGAGACCTGAACAACAAGCTCAGGGCTAAACAGGTTAATAGATGAGAATAAGAATAATGCAAGATTTCTTTTCAGCACTGTAGCCAGGCTGACACAGAGCCACAGCTCGATTGAGCCTTCTATTCCCATAGCACTCAGTAGTAATGATTTTATGTGCTTTTTTAACGATAAAATTGTTACTCTTAGAAACACAATTAATGACCTCTTGCCTTTGACCAGTATAGTGTTATCAACAACTCCCGGAAACGTAAGTTCTAATATTACACTAGATAGTAAATTAGAATGCTTTTCATCCATAAACCTTGAACAATTAAATCCAATGATTCTTTATTATCAAGCTATGTTCCACAATCATTCAAAGTAGCAGTGATAAAACCGCTTCTTAAAAAGCACAACCTCGATCCAGAGGTTCTAGCCAACTATAGACCTATTTCTAATCTTCCGTTCCTCTCAAAAATTCTCAAGAAAGCGGTCGCATAACATTTGTGTGATTACTTAAAAAACAATGATTTATTTGAAGATGTTCAGTCTGGCTTTAGAACACATCGTAGCACAGAGACAGCTCTGGTTAAAGTCACAAATGACATTCTAATAGCCTCAGACAAAGGACTTGTCTCTATTCTTGTTTTGCTCGATCTCAGTGCTGCATTTGATACTATCGACCATGACATCCTATTGCAAAGACTAGAGCACTTAGTTGGCTTAAAGGGAACTACTTTAGGCTGGTTTAGGTCCTATCTATTTGAACACTCTCAGTTTGTATGTGTCAACGATGAATCTTCCACGCAAACCAAAGTTAGCCATGGAGTGCCACAGGGCTCAGTGCTTGGACCTATTTTGTTCACATTATATATGCTTCCCTTTGGCAATATTATAAGGAATAATTCTGTAAATGTTCATTGTTATGCGGATGATACTCAACTATATTTATCAATCAAGCCTGATGAAATGAATCATCTAAATATAATTCAAGACTGCCTCAAGGGCTTAAAAAGGTGGATGACTTTAAACTTTTTGATGTTAAACACGGACAAAACTGAAGTTATTGTACTCGGCCCAAAGAATCTACGAAACAAATTATCTAAAGATATACTAACTATGGATGGCATTAATTTGGCCTCCAGTGAGACTGTAAGGAATCTTGGGGTTATATTTGATCAGGATTTATCCTTTAACTCCCACATAAAATCAATTTCAAGGACCGCCTACTTCCATCTACCTAACATAGCAAAAATCAGGCATATCTTGCCTCAAAACGATGCAGAGAAACTAGTCCATGCATGTGTTACTTCAAGGCTGGATTATTGTAACTCCTTATTATCAGGGTGTAACAAGAGGTCAGTTAAGTCGCTTCAGCTGATTCAAAATGCTGCAGCACGTGTACTAACCAGTGTTGGGAAAAGGGACCATATTACTCCTGTTCTGGCTGCCTTACACTGGCTCCCTATAAAACATAGGATATCATTTAAAATTCTTCTTCTTGCCTACAAAGCCCTTAATGGGCAGGCGCCATCTTACCTTAAATAACTCATTATACCCTACTGTCCAACTAGGGCATTGCGTTCCAAGAATGCAGGGTTGTTGGTTGTTCCTAGAGTCTCTAAAAGTACAATGGGAGCCAGAGCCTTTTCTTATTAAGCTCCACATTTGTGGAATCAGCTTCCGGTTTGTGTTCGGGCGGCAGACACCCTATCCGTTTTTAAGAGTGCGCTTAAGACCTTCCTTTTTGATAAAGCTTATAGTTAGGGCTGATTAGATTCAGCTCCTAGTTTTGCTGCTATAGGCTTAGTTTGTCGAGGGACACCTTACTTCTTCCTTCTCTCTGTCTGTACCTGTGTACTCTCATGTTCCGATTAACCCAGCTTCCCCAAATTTTCTTTTTGGTGTCTATATACGCCGGGATCCTGAGTCGTGGCTGATCCTGTTGCTGTGATCCTGAGTCCTGGATCGCAAGCCCTGGATCTTGAGTCGTGGCTGTGCCTGTTGCTGTGGTCCTGGATCATAAGTCCTGGGTGGATATCCTCGTGGATTCATCTTCTTATTATAGACACATGCATTTCCAAACATTTGGACTACCTATGTTGTAAATGTATTATCTTTTCAATTTACAGACGGCATCTATTGCACGTCTGTCCGTCCAGGGAGAGGGATCCCTCCTCTGTTGCTCTCCCTGAGGTTTCTCCCATTTTCCCCTTTAAACTGTGGGTTTTCTCCAGAAGTTTTTCCTTGTACGATGTGAGGGTCTAAGGACAGAGGGTGTCGTATTGTCATACTGATATTCTGTACAAACTATGTAGTCCACTGAGACAAATGTAACATTTGTGATATTGGGCTATATAAATAAACATTGATTGATTGATTGTGTGTTATGTAGCTTTTTCTGCAAACGGTCTGCAGAGTCACAAACCCTCAAAGTACACCCTGTCGCGAGTAAAACTCTAACACAGAAAATACGTATCTATTGTTAAGACCCGCCCTCTACTCCGCGGTAGTGGCTCACGGGGAGGCCCGCAACATCAAATAATGCACGCAAAAACCAGTACTTGATAACAATCATTTATTGAAGTACAGCCGTTTACTCACACAAGCAATCAGGCAAACGAAAAGAGGTCTGGAGGACTGGCCAAAAGAAACAAACAGAAGGAGGGAATCAGAGCCAGTCACACCACGGGCCGTAGGACCCAGAGTTTCCCTCCCCTAACCAGAAATCAAATAAATACCCTATGGGAAACAAAATAAAGCTTGCAGCAGGGAGACAGAAAAGACAACAAGGAGGGGAGCACGTAACATCTATGCTGCCCCAGAACGCCTCGTTGGAGAATTTTCTTTTTCCATTTTTTCCTTCCGGGGCATACTGTCGTAACCGCGGAGCTCCGCACACACACACACTCAACCTTATCTTTTCTCAGCCGCGGTGCTGCGCGGAGCTCCGTACACAAACACACTCAGAACCCAGGCTGTGAGTGTGTGTGCTCAGGCTGAGCTCCGCGGTGTCTCGCTGTCTCGCAGACCCCACGCAGCAACCAAGAAACGACACCAGTAATCCAGCTCACACTGTCTGCTCCTCGAGCCTCAAAGGGCGGAGCAGCGAGCCCCGCAACATCCCGCCAATACGGCATCCTGACCCAATTATCATCTGTTTGTCATTACTGGTGTCATTTTCTGGTTGCTAACAAACACCATTGTAAAACATAATCACTGATGTTCCGCTGTAACGGTGGTGGACTCATCAAAACAGAGTGGGCAAGCTGACCACTCAGAGCACAGTGGGCTCATAGGGAGGGAGGGAGGGGGGGGGGGGGGGCAGGACCTCCAACAAGGCGTGTAGGACAGAGAGTGAATACACATACTATACATCATAGCATTCAATGGTTTTTGCGATTGCACTTGAGGATACATTCAAAGTTCTTGACATTTTCCGGATCGACTATCCTTCATTTCGTAAAGCAGGGATGCAAACTTGTCACCTTTCGGCGAAATTCGCCGTTTTGAATCCAAAATAGGTCGTTTGTGTGATTCATGTAGATTTGCAATAAAAATATTTTTGGGGTATGGGGGGGTCTGGGACCCGTAGTAATGTGCGGCTGCAAGCTGTTATGTGCCATCATGACACGCATGGTGTTCTTTTTTATATATATTATAATGAAGCGCGAGCTGTGTGCTCGAGTCTTCCTGCCTGTCGGCTCTGCTCATGGATGTATAATAAGGCTCTGCTGCTCCGAGATGATGGTCTAGCTTCAGCAGCTACATTACCTACGGGTGCGTTCGTTAATATTAACTGTGCGTCCGGAGTCACTGTGGCACAGACTGGATGGCTGGTGAACAGCTGTTAGAACGGGCCGTTCAGGTGTTCAGAGCAGAGCTCCCTGTCGGAGCGGCAGAGCGTGATGTGCACTGAAACGTTTTTCTGTCGCAATATTATCGTTGAGCTAGCTAGCTAGCATACATTGTCACTATCTACTAACGTTAGCTTTAGCCTTCGTTTTCTAATAGTTTTTTTCATAGGCTATAAACGGAGGTGGCATAAGTATAGATCTGGTACTAGAGTAAAAGTAGAAGTACTCAGATCTTGTACTTGAGTAAAAGTAGAAGTACTCAGATCTTGTACTAGAGTAAAAGTAGAAGTACTCAGATCTTGTACTAGAGTAAAAGTAGAAGTACTCAGATCTTGTACTTGATTAAAAGTAGAAGTACTCAGATCTTGTACTTTATTAAAAGTAGAAGTACTCAGATCTTGTACTAGAGTAAAAGTAGAAGTACTCAGATCTTGCACTAGAGTAAAAGTAGGAGTACTCAGGTCATGTACTAGAGTAAAAGTAGAAGTACTCAGGTCTTGTACTTGAGTAAAAGTAGAAGTACCAGAATGTAGGAACAATCCTGCATTCAAAAATGTTCCTCAAATAAAAGTACAAATGTATTATCATCAAAATATAGTTAAAGTAGCGACAGTAAAAGTACTCAGATCTTGTAGTAAAAGTAGAAGTACCAGAGTGTAGGAATACTCTGTTACAGTAAAAGTCCTGCATTCAAAATTTTCCTCAAGTAAAAGTAGAAAGTATTCTCATCAAAATATAGTGAAAGTAGCGACAGTAAAAGTAGTGATTGTGCAGATTGGTCCATTTCAGAATAATATATATGATATGTTTTATAAGGATTGTTCATGAAAGTGTTCTCAAAGCTGGTAAAGGTGCAGCTAGTTTCAATTACTTTGTATAATGCAGGGTAGCTTGTGAATTTACTCCAGGTGGAACTAAAGTCTGATTTAACACTTGATTTTATTTCACATCATTCATCCAGATCTGTGAAGTAACTAAAGGGATTAAATACATGTAGTGGAGTACAAGTACACCATTTACCTCTGAACTGTAGAGGAGTAGAAGTACAAAGTAGCAAAACATTGAAATACTTAAAGTACAAGTATCTCAACATTGTACCCAAGTATAGTACTTGAGTTTATGAACTTAGTTACTTTACACCAGTGGCTATACAGATAGAAAGACTAAGCCTTGCACAGAGGCATGAAAATGCATTTTCAAAATGCTACAACAGTGCTGCCAAAAATATAAACTGACTGCTACACAATTAAAATAAATGCTTTTATATATTTCTATTAGATGTGACTCTTTGGCGTTTCTGTTATTATTAACACTGCTGCTTTAGTTGTTCTGACTGCTAACACACTCTGATATTCCTAATTTTAAAGCCGATATTCCGTGGGGTCAGGGGCTCGGATCCTTGTCACCTTTTTCATACCTGATGAGTTTGCATCCCTGTTAAAGTGATGATGGACGGTCGTTTCTCTTTACTGGGTTGAGTCGTTCTTGCTATAATATGGATTACAACAGCAGTCAAATAGAGCTTTCCACTGTGCACTAACTCTACCTCTGCACAACACAACTGATGGTCTCAAACACATTAAGAAGGCAAGTAATTCCACACATTGACTCTTGAGAAGACACACGTGTTAATTGAAAACCATTCCAGGTGTCTTCTGACTGAGAGAAGCCAAGAGTGTGCAAAGCCGTCATCAAGGCAAAAGGTGGCTACTTTGAAGAATCTAAAATAAAAATCATATTCTTGATTTTTTTTTAACACTTTTTTGTTAACTAGATAATTCCATATGTGTTCTTTCATAGTTTTGATGTCTTCAGTATTAATCTACAAAGTAGAAACACAACAAAAAACATTGAATGAGATGGTGTCCAAACGTTTGACTGGTACTGTATATAAAAAACACACATTTTAATATTTAGCAGGTTCCCCTCATCTATAATCATTTATACAAGCACAACTTTGAACATGTACAGCAGTAAAATGCAACATAAGAAATAATCAAGAAACATCATAAATTGAACACTGACAGGGAACATTTTACTGCATCATCATTACTTTACATAAGAAGGTACCTTAAAATGTTCTGTTAATACTTGCATTCTTTTACTTAAATAAGGTTTGAATGCAGTATTTTAATGTTACACTGTAGGCGTAGTGTATCTCTGAACGATCCCAAATACAATTCCTTGTTTACATTGCAGCTAGTGCTACGCCAGAAGAAAAAACCTTTTTTAATTTTTAACTGGAAGTGGAAAGGGGCTGGGCTACATGAGGTGAATTGAGACAACACAAATACACAATAGGTGGGACTAAGAAAGATAATGTGAAAATATTAAAACAAAGGCATTAATTAGGGCTGCAAAATGTCTCCCATGTTAATGCTGGTTAGATTTGTAAATGCTAACACTTAATAGTTTGTTCTGACTGTGTGATTTCTGTTTCCTGCAGATGTCCAGCTGCCGGTGGTGGTTAAAGAAGAGCTTCTCCCTGACCAGCAGGAGTGGAGCACCAGTCTGGACCAGAGGGACCCAGAGCCCCCCCCACACATTAAGCAGGAACAGGAGGAACTCAGGATCAGTCAGGAGGGAGAGCAGCTTCAGGAGCTGGAGGAGGCTGATATCACCAAGTCCAATTTCACTCCTGACCCTGTGAAGAGTGAAGATGATAAAGAGAAACCTCAGTCCTCACGACCTCATCAAAGACAAACTGAACACATGGAAACAGAAGCTGATGGAGATGACTGTCGAGGACCAGAACCAGCCAGGAACTCAGATCCAGAGAGCAGTTTACAACCAAAGACTGAGGACGACACTGAAGAGTCTTCTGAACCTGACACTGGAGACTCTTCTGAACCTGACACTGAAGATAGTGCTGATTGGAAAGAGACCAGAGAACCTGCATCAGGCTCAAACTCACTGAAAAATAGACATGAATCTGTAAGTGATCCACGACGTAGTGCTGAAAATAAATCATTCAGCTGCTCAGTTTGTACCAAATATTTTGCACAGAGCGGAAGTTTAAAAAAACACATGAGAGTCCACACAGGAGAGAAACCATTCACCTGCTCAGTCTGTAATAAAGCTTTTTCACAGAGTGGAAGTGTAAAGGCACACATGAGAGTCCACACAGGAGAGAAACCATTCACCTGTACAGTCTGTAAGAAAGCTTTTTCACAGAGAAGAAGTTTAAAAGAACACATGAGAGCCCACACGGGAGAGAAACCACACAGCTGCTCAGTCTGTACAAAAACGTTTTCACAGAGTGATCGTTTAAAGAGACACATGAGAGTCCACACAGGAGAGAAACCCATTCACCTGTACAGTCTGTAAGAAAGCTTTTTCACAGAGAAGAAGTTTAAAAGAACACATGAGAGTCCACACGGGAGAGAAACCACACTGCTGCTCAGTCTGTACAAAAACGTTTTCACGGAGTGATAGTTTAAAGACACACATGAGAGTCCACACAGGAGAGGTAAAATAGAGCT
>NC_136907.1:74066998-74168992 GCF_949606895.1 Notothenia rossii | reverse complement strand
AACTGTATTTCGTTGTCTCAGTACCTGTAATCTGTGCAATAACAATAAAGTTGAATCTAATCTTGAGCAGGAACAAATGTATTTATTTAGTACATATCTGACATGAACGATTAAACACATTTGTGCATTCTTTATGAATGCAAACCGAGTCAAGCCGACTCCGGAGGTGGCGGTATGCACCTTAAAGTTGTCTGCAATCCGCCAAAAAACCGAGAGAAGAAGAAGAAGGCGAAGAAGAAGAAGAAGAAGAAGAAGAAGAAGAAGAAGAAGAAGAAGAAGAATCCGACTCGGAGCTGTCCGACTTCAGGCGAGCTTTTTGAGACCTCCCCCGGCTGCGATCGGCTATTCTCGTCTACTTTCGAGGCGAGCCGCAACGCGTCTCAAACAAGCCTAGTGTGAGCTGGACTACTGGTATCGTTTCCTGGTCGCTGCGTGGGGTCTGCGAGACAGCGAGACACCGCGGAGCTCAGCCTGAGCTTTGAATGTGTTGGTGTACGGAGCTCCGCGCAGCACAGCGACGGAGAAAATATAAGATTGAGTGTGTGTGTGTGCGGAGCTCCGCGGATTGGTCCATTTGGACTTTGTTATGACAGTATGCCCCGGAGGGAAAAAATGGAAAAATCTCCAACGAGGCGTTCTGGGGCAGCATAGACGTTCGGCTTGTTTGAGACAAGCGAGACCTGCGCAGACCTGCGCAATTTCGATCAGCGTCTTGCTCGTGCGTTGCATGATGGTTAGTAATTTTGTCCGACTTGCTCTGGAGGCTCGCTCACATGAGACGTTGAAATCTCGCGGGACAAAGACGCCCGCAGCATTGAGAGCGCCTCTCCACGGGCTGCGGAGGCGAAATGCTTGATGGGAAACGACTCGCTGGTATCTCGAGCTGAGCGCTCATTGGTGGTTTTTACCCCGTGCTGCTGATGAAACTCTCCAATTGGCTCGGCAAAAGTTGTTGTTTGGTGTCAGTTTTACGTCGCCACTTCCATTCACATTTTTCATCATTGTTCCACAATGTTTATCATCATGAAATTAATATCTATATAGGTTATACTATACTTGCACTGCTTACTGTTTTTATACTTTATATATCTTAGCATATTCATACACACTGTTCATACTGCTCACAGGCTGCTGTGTATATCTAGTGTATTCATACCCCTCACTCTTTATTCATCATTCAATTCATTCTATCTTTTATTCTTTAGATTGTGTACATTACTTTTCACTTTACTGCTTGTTGCACTCCTGGTTAGAAGCTAAACTGCATTTCGTTGTCTCAGTACCTGTAATCTGTGCAATAACAATAGAGTTGAATCTAATCTTGAGCAGGAACAAATGTATTTACTTAGTATATCTGACATTAACAATTAAACACATGTGTGCATTCTTTATAAATGCAAACCGAGTCAAGCCGACTCCGGAGGTGGCGGTATGCACCTTAAAGTTGTTTGCAATATGCCAAAAAACCGAGAGAAGAAGAAGAAGAAGAAGAAGAAGAAGAAGAAGAAGAAGAAGAAGAAGAAGAAGAAGAAGCCGACTCGGAGCTGTCCGACTTCAGGCGAGCTTTTTGAGACCTCCCCCGGCTGCGATCGGCTATTCTCGTCTACTTTCGAGGCGAGCCGCAACGCGTCTCAAACAAGCCTACTACGTGCTCCCCTGTTGTCTTTTCTGTCTCAGGTGCACCTGGTCTGCCCCTGGCTCCGCCTCTGCCCAGGTGTAACTAATTCCACTCAGCCGTATTATAAGGAGAAACTGGAGGAGAAGGAGGTCTCGCCTATCTTAATGCCGGGAGACTTTCGCCTTTAATTATCTCTCTTCTAGTTTTGAGCTGTAAACCATTTATCTGCTGATGTTTTTATGTTTAGCCTGGAGGACCTGGTAGTCCAGTTTCTGCGGCTTTATTTAGTTTCCCATAGGGTATTTATTTGATTTCTGGTTAGGGGAGGGAAACTCTGGGTCCTACGGCCCGTGGTGTGACTGGCTCGGGTTCCCCCCTTCTGTTTGTTTCTTTTGGCCAGTCCTCCAGACCTCTTTTCGTTTGCCGGATTGCTTGTGTGAGTAAACGGCTGTACTTCAATAAATGATCGTTATCAAATACTGGTTTTTAAGTGTATTATTTCATGTTGCGGGTCTCCCCACGAGCCACTACCACGGAGTAGAAGGCGGGTCTTAACAATAGACACGTATTTTCTTTGTTAGAGTTTTACTCACTACAGGGTGTACTTTGAGGGTTTGTGACTTTGCAGACCGTTTGCAGAAAAAGCTACATAACACACAAGGGGGAAAGCATAACATGGGACCTTTAACATGCACTGTTCAGAGGACACAGCATGAATTAGGCCTTCATGGTCCAATTGCTGCAAAGATGCGTCTAATACTTGTGTATATCTCTCTCAAAATATATATTCTGTGTATGTATGTATATATATGTATATATATATATATATTTATATATATATATTTATATATATATATATATATATATATATATATATATATTTATATATATATATATATATATATATATATTTATATATATATATATATATATACATACATACATGTTGGCAATAATTGATTGATGAGATTGTTCATGCATTTATATTAATGTTTTAATTACTTAACGACCTTTGTACTAGTGCCCCTATTCTTTATCAAGTAACATTGTAGATGTGTTTAATTTATTATTGAACATATTTATTCATTGATTTCTTCATGAATTATTCTCGCGCAATTTGAATTAATCCAAAGTATTTGTTTTTATTTGCTTTTTCACATTTAAAAAGAAAAGGTGAATAAAGAAGCACATTCAAACTAAAGTATCAATGTATGTCACATTTAACCAACTAGTGCCTACATGTATGGGTAATATTTAAATCAGTAAATTAAATGGCATATTATTCAATGTATGTATTTTTATTAATATATTTATTTTGGTAGGTTTGCTCTTCCCTAATACATTTTAATTATTATAATAAAGGACATGTGTCTAATAATACTTACATATTTTTACTTAAATAAGATATGAATGCAGTACTTTAACTTGTGATGGAGTATTTTCACAGTGTGGTGTTTGTACTTTTACTTCAGGATCTACTACCTGCAGCAAGTGCTGATAAAGGGTCTAAAGTGTTATTAATGTGACAATAAAGTGCTACTGAAGTGTTAATTAAGGGTAAAGGGAACAGACCTGCTCTGTGTATCCGAAGCTGAGGCTGTAAAACAGAGTCCAGTAGTTTCTGGAGTCTCTTGATCTCCTCTTTGGAAAGAGACCGCTCCTCCTCGTACTCTGCTATCGTTTTTTCAAACAGAGCAAATATATCTTCAACAGCAGCAGTGAGTCGCTGCTTCTTCAACGACAGCAGCATTTGGACTTTACTCATGTTTACTAGATCACCTTTTCCTGCAAACTGCGTTAAACATACCGTTTCTCTCTCCATCAAACTCTCAATCTGACTAGTGTTGCTAACGTTTTTCGAGCTAGCATGCTAAGCTAGCTCCTATAGTCCGAGGTAAACGCTCCAGAAAAAAGAGCACACAGTCCATTCAGAGGTTTATCCAAACACACAGATGATGGATCAGCAGTGCTGGAGCTCACACACACTTTCTCAGGAACACAGAGAGAGATAACCGTAGCAAGGAGTAGCCACCTCGATCCAGGTTAGAAAGAGCTGGGAACTTCACTTCTGGTGCGGTTTGAGGACGTCAAAATAAAAGGATTTCTTCTTTTTAGTTTTAATCAGAAGACTGGAAGTTACACTGCAGATTTAAACACTTATAAACACAGCTCAATTCTTTCAAAGTTAGAAATATTCAAGCAGAAAAATCAGTGCCTGTTAAATCAAAAGGAAAGCAATCATCTAAGACAACATTTGTGAAGAGGATAAGATCAACTCAAGACACATCAATCCTTTGATTTCTGGTCATAATCCAAGCTCTATGTTCACATAGAGAAGGATATGACAGTGTGTTAGGGCCTATGTCATCACATAGAAAATACAAAATAGTATCATACAAATAAATAAATTAACTTAAAGGTTATGTTCATATTTTTCGTATTTATTCTTCTACCGCCCATCAATTTATTTGGGATCGATGGTGAGATTTGATGGTTATAATCTTAGTAATTTCCCTAGCTAATGGTCTCCCCTCTCCTCTCAGGGGCCCGAACCCCAGCAAGGTGATCCAGCAGCTCCACATCGACCAGCAGCTCCACACCTTCAACTCCCTGAAGGCTCACCTGACGGAGAAGGGTTCCCTGCCGGCGCTGCAGGATGTCATGACCTAGACCCCCTCACCCACTGTGGCTCACCCTGAGGGGGAGAAGAGAGAGGAGGGCAGCACCCTCTGAGGACTCCCTACTGACCCGGGACATGGGCAGTGATTTGTGTGTGAGCGAAAAACACATCAGAGAACAAATAAAAACGACAAAAAACTCCATACTTGTTCATTCCACGTTTGGTTTGGGAGTCCAGTGTTTGTGAGTTACTGTACTGTTACACATTTCTGTTATAGACGACTTTTATTAACACTGTTGGTCAGATAGACATTTCTACCTATCCTCTACATACCTATTAATGTGTGTTTTTCAGTTTGAATGCACTGCTCTCAACACTCACTGTCCTTGTTACCCCCCCTCCTCCTCCACATATTTTAAGTTTCTCTTTCGTGATTGTTTATATTTATACATAGATGTTTTTTATATTTGTTCTATTATCTAAATGTCGTGTTTTATTCAGACTGAATTCACCTTTGCCATTCACCACGTGCATTTATATGTGAGTTTGTGTCTATTTTTCCTGTGTTTTGGGTGCCATTCATCATTTCAGAAAAGAGTCATTGACATAATGTCATCATGTATTAACACAAAATAATGTCCTGAGAAGAATAGCTAAGTTACCCTGAAGTGTTTGAAAGGATCAGTTACAGATACAATCCTCCATACAAGAATAGTGTTTTATTTTGAAGGCCAGTGCGACTGACACCAGCACCCTCTCAGAATAATGGTCAATCATTTGCAGCAAAGCTCTCAGAATACAATCGTGATTTTTGCTTAATTGGCTTATTCTCTGTGACATAGTTTTAATCTCTGACAAAGAACGAATTACCACATGTTTTGTAAGGTGGTGGGATTGTTGCATCTGTTTGTTACATTAGTGGAAACAATAATGATTTCTACACTGCCAATATCTTCTTCTTTATGTTGTAATGCAGCTTCAGGGCAGAAATACAGATTATATACAGAATATGTTTATCACTGGTGGACCTGTGTGTGTGACTGAAAGCTGTGCCAGATGTGACCTGATTGCCGATTCAAGATGTTTTTCAGAAAGGACCCTTTGATATTTATACCAGTGGCAAATGTTCGCTTCATTTGGTGGTTTAAATATAAAAGATTCTCTAATGTTGAGTTCATTTATTTTTATTTTCTTAAGGGGTATGATGTCCGTATGACTTTTTGTTGATATTGATAAAGAAAGGTAAAGCAGTTTTGGCTTGTGCTTCAAACTTCCAAAAAGGCCAAAAACTGGTACAAAGTAATATTGCTAAGTTCATCAACAAATGTTCACATCTTTCTGGGTTATTTTGGGAACAAACAACTGTATTCAGTGTACGTGTCCAACTCTGGTCGGATAAAGATAAAGGCTCTTATATGTCACCATAATCATCCAATCACATCAGGTTGTCCATCATGTCTGTGCAGGTTCATCCTTTCGTTTCCATCCAATCAGAAAATATATCATTTATCCTCGTTAGTGAAAAGAAAATGAAGTACCTTACGTGTAAATGTAACCCTTGCTATAGAAATGCTGTGTTTATTTGTAAAGGACAAAAACAACAATATGAACAATCATACAGCAGTCAGTGTAGCAGAAATGTGTTATGTATCTAAATGCTATTCTTAAAAAAAAAACGGCTTACGTTTGTGCTATTATCTGAGACTGCTTCACGTAATCCTTTTGGAAATAATTTGCCATTTTCGATATCCATTTTATTTGGTTCTGTCCTCAGAAAAAGCTGTATATTTTTAAGCAATTTACTCACTTTTTTGTAACACAACATTTGCTTCATTATGGCAATCAATTTCTAAAAGAAATAATGAATGTATAGACTCTTCCTTTTCCCCCTTTTCCACTGTCACTCAATCATTTCATTAATGTCATTTCATGTCTTAACTTCTTAAAGTATTTGTTTATTTACTGTGAGAAAACCTTTTCAAAGTGACTATATTATACATTTAAGAAGATGTTTAGAAACGGTGTTCTTCAGTATTTTTGGTTCGAGGAATATTTAAATGATTGCCATATAGGAGAGAGAATGGAGATATCGGCAAAGTATTGTTCTGTCTTTTTTTCTTGCTGTGACTTCAGTGCAGTTGAGTGTTTTCTAGGCTGTTCCACTGTAACTGTAATTAAAGCATTGTCTCTAGAAATGATATGTTTAGGACTGGTGTCTCAGCATTTATAGATATGTTCTATTTCTATTTTGAAGGTAATTTCCCTGCAGCTCTGTACTGCCATTTCTCTCTCTGGTGTCACAACTGTCCACTAGAGACCGCTGCAGCTCCTGAGATTTAACACTGATGCTTTCTTACTGCTGTTGAATACATTCCAGTAAGTTCAAAAATATTATTAATGCCACTATTCAAAAAAGATCTGTTTGTTTTATGGCACCCATTATGTCATTGTAAAATCAACACAGTGCCCTCTTCTTAAGGAATGAACGTCCCACATGCTGTTTCCCTTTGTGGACATTTTATTTTGTGCTTATCTTAAGAAGCTGTTTGATTTCAGTATATTATTCTTAAAACTGTGCAATGGTTTTGTTGACATTGTGTCTAGAGAAAATAACTTGTACTCTTTGATGCTGAAAGGTACTTTGCCTTAGTTTCAAGAAAATTAAAGGTATAAAAAAAAAAACAGAGTGGGACGGGTTTCTTCCCTCTTAGTCTTCTTCCCCATTTATAAATAGATATCATGTCCACTTCCTACTGTCCTTCCTACATGACACCTACTGAACAATTTCATAACAGCTGTTTATATCCTGAAGCAGTGGTGGTGGATAGTAACTAAGTACATTTACTCAGTTACTGAACAATATTGAGGTAATTTACTTGAGTATTTACTTTTCCTGCTACTTTATACTTATAATCAAATTGTTCATGTATAATTATAGAGCATTATTGGCCACTATGATAAATGTACAAGCTACCCTGCAGTATACAAAGGTAAAATTGCTTCCGATTTATCAGAGGCAACATTTGAGCATAAATGGATTGTGATTTATGATTTAAAAATATATGATACATTTTTCTGAATATTACGTTTTTCAGGTAGTCCTACTTTTACTTTTACATTACATTACATTACATTGCATTTAGCTGACGCTTTTATCCAAAGCGACTTACAATAAGTACATTCGACCAAGAAGATACAACATTGAAGAAAACAGAATCATATAAGTACATCAGGTTTTATAGAGGCAAACATTTCAAGTGCTAATCAACTGGCTATAGATAAGCCAGCCCTTTATTAGTATATAAGTGCTTTGTTAGTAATTCTATCGCTCGAAGTGGAGTCGAAAGAGATGAGTTTTCAGTCTGCGCCGGAAGATGTGTAAGCTTTCTGCTGTCCTGATTTCAATGGGGAGCTCATTCCACCATTTTGGAGCCAGGATAGCAAACCCACATGTTTTTGCTGATGGGAACTTGGGTCCCCCTCGCAGTGCGGGTACAGCGAGCTGTTTGGCCGATGCAGAGCGAAGTGCACGCGCTAGGGTGTATGCAGTGCTTAATTTGTAAATCATAAGGTGCCGGAACGCAAAGTACATATGACAGCTCAGGGATGACGAGACGCGTACAGGTCCCGGAACGTATACAGAAAAGGTGCTGTAAACAACATGAAAATGTCCACTTGCAACGCTGTGGGACTTACAAGCCTCAATTTCAAATAGTATCTGAAGAAACACACTCCTCAATGTCAGTTTCGGTGATTTATTGACAAGGATGACGACACCCTAAAACGGAATAATGCAGCAAGATAAGCTGACAAAGTATTACATCCATGCAATTCAATCAACACAAATATATACCACGAAACAGAGTATAGTAGTATAATAGTATAATATATATATAGTATAATATATGGTATAATATAATAGTGGAAACAGTCTTACATGAATGAGTGGACGAACGTCTCAACTCGAGGCGGAGTGCATGAACAATGTTTGAACTAAAATGGCCGCTCGGCACTTCCGGGTCAGAGCACGGCATAACCGGGCAGCGACAGCAGTGACACTGCCCTCTAGTGGCCGGCGATAAACTCTTCATCCCCCCCAGACCGGAAAGCTATGGGCCGGAATAGGTTAACGGTCTACATCCCGTATCCAGCTGCCAGACTCGGGCTCGTAACGTGCAGACGGCCTCCTCAAGCGGCCCGGCCGAGTCGGCTGGGGCAGCGTCGGCGGCGACTGCGGCACCGGGAGCGGTGCACCCAGGAAGGCACCCGTAGGAACAGCGAGGTCAGAGGACGCCCCATCAGCAGGCGTCGGTGGGGAAGCGCTAATAGCCGAGTCGCGGGGCCCGACAGCCGGCCGCTGAGCAATCCCCTGGGGCGTCGCCCAGCCCGGGTGGATAGGTGGGGGCTGATGACCCAGGGCAGCGGGCGGCGGCGACGGCGCAGCCGACTGCTCGCGGGCGCAGGGTGTGGCCGGCGTGTAGGCACGGAGGAACCGCCGGTTGCGCAGTGTCAGACGTCCCGAACCGTCAACCCTGACCCGATACTGGTCGTGGCCCGGCGACTCCACCACGATCCCCGACCTGTCCCATTTGTGGGGGCTCGGGCCTTGCTGGTTCTGGAGGAATACCCTTTCGCCGAGTGCCAATGGGCGGAGTGGTCTCGAGTGAGTCCCCAGAGACTCGGTGGTACGGGACATACGGGTCCGAAGGGCGTCCTCCTTCGCCGCCCATGCCTCGCGCCATAGCAGGCGGATATGCGGGTTCGAGAACTTCTCGAGGCGGTTCACGAAGGAGAGCGAGCCACGAAGTGGGCGGCCGAAGATGATCTGTGCTGGCGAGAGGTCGCAGTCGGGGTCAGGCGTGTTACGCAACTGCAGCATAGCGCGCAGGAAGCGGTCCTGATCAAGGCTGCCCGACGGGCCGGTGTTGGACATCAAGAGGCGCTTAGCAGTCTTAACCGCAACCTCCGCCCTCCCATTCGACTGCGGAAAGCTAACGGAAGACACACGGTGTTCGACGTGCCATAAACGGAAAGTCCTCGGTGTGGCTCGCCTTGAATTCCGGACCACCGTCGCTCGAGAGCTCCTCTGGTACGCCGAAGGTGGCGAAGAACGACCGGAGGTGTTGGACCGGGCCAGCTGAGCCCGCCAGGGCAGTACCCGCCGTAGAGCTCAGGACCTCTACCCAGCCCGAGAGCCGATCCCCGACAACTAGGTAGTGACGGCCCCCATAGTCGAAGAAGTCAGCAAACACCGCCTCGAATGGCGTGGACGGGGGTGGGGACGGCCGGGGGGGTGTAGCCGCCTGTGACGGAGCATTGCGGTTGCAGTCTGCACACCCGTCCCTGGTGGCCTGAATGTCCCCGGACATCCCGGGCCAGTAAACTATGGCTCGGGCATGCTGCCCCATGGCTGAGGTCCCCTGGTGAGCGGCATGGAGATGCCGAAGGACCCTCCCACGGAGGGATGGGGGAACCACGACGCGGTCCCGATAGAGCAGGACGCCGTCCTGGGCGTAGACGGACTCACAGACCGATGACAGACTCGCCAGGGCAGGGTCGTTAACGTCAATCCCACCCTCTTGCTCGATGAGTTGGAGGAGGTGGCCGAGGCATCCATCAGCCGCTGTTTCCCGTGCGAGGAGGGGCCAAGAGACGGCTCCGAGCTCCCGTGCGTCGTCGCGGATGGAGGCCATGAGTGCTGACTCCATGGCGTCAGGCCCGCTCGGCAGCCCCAATGAGAGGCCGTTCGCTGAACCCGAGGGGGAAGGATGCCTCGACGTGGCATCAGCGGCATAGTTGCTCTTGCCAGGCAGATGCACAATGTCGAAGCGCCATGGGAGGGTGCGCTGCTTCAGTCTAAACAGACGCGAGTTTGTGATCTCATCCAGCGTACGGTCGCCAAAGATTTTCACCAACGGCTTATGGTCGGTGACCACGACGAGGTTGTCGGACCCCTGCGTGAAGTACCGCGTCTGTTCCAGGCCCCATGCCACAGCTAGGGCCTCTCCCTCGACGGCTGCATAGCGCTGCTCCGCAGGGGACAGGAAACGCGAGCCCGCGAGGGTGACCCTCCACCCTCCTGGACAGCAGTCCGTTATGCCCGAGGCACAGTGACAATGTTGCTGGAGCAGGAAGTAGCCAATGCCACGCATGGACCAGTCAGGGCGGAGGCAGGTACGCTTCTGCATGTCGTAGATCTCCACGCCCTCGCGGATGGCCTCCATTATGGCTTGCTTGGACGTCTGGAAGGCCTCCTCCAGAACGGGGGACCATAGGAACGCACAGCGTGGGCTGAGGAACGGCTTAAATGGAGCCATCGTGTCACGCAACTGGGCGTAGTTAGCCACCTGGTTGACAAGGCCGAACCAACTCCTGATGTCCGTCGTGGAGCCTGGGGTGGGGAAGTCCCGGATGGCGTCCAAGTATTTTGGGAGCGGTTCGATGGTAGATTCCGACACCCTGAAGCCAGCGAAGTCGACGCACCTCTCCGCGAACTGAAGCTTGTCCGGATTCAGCACGATCCCCGATCGGCCGACATGCGTCAGGAAGTCGATGGTCCTCCACCAGTGTTGCTCCAGGTCGGTGTCATAGTGGATGGTGTCATCCACACAACGTTCCTTGCATTCATAGTCCGAGAGGACGGCGTCAAACCGACGGTTGTAGCCATCCCCTGACGACAGGAAACCCTGTGGTGCCCTGGTGTAGCGCCAACGGCCGAAGGGCGTGATGAAGGTAGTGAGGTGGCGATCCGACTCACGCAGGGGAACACTGTGGTAGCCGTTCCAGGCGTCCGTGACGGTCTTCCAGGTGCCCTTCGGGACGCGGCGTGCGAGGTGGAACGGGGACTCAGTGGCGAAGGTCTCACGTTGGCAGAACTTGTTGAGGGGGGAGAGGTCCACGGTCCTGCGGGGGGAACCGTCGTGCTTCCGAGTGACTACCATACGATGGCACCACGTCACCGGCTCGCCTTACGGCACGCGTTCAATGACTCCAAGGGCTTCGTCCCGCAGGAGGTCATCGTGAACCCTCCGCTGCCAGTGTAGAGGCACCGTAGCCGCGGTGTGGCATGCCTTAGGCGTAGCTGCGGGGTCCACGTGCATCTCGATAGGCGGCCCCTCCATGCATGGTAGTGCCCGATGGGGGCAAGTATTGAATGTCGACGAGGCATATCTCCCGAGTAGCCAACCTTTCATCCGGTTATTGTTCTCTGGCGTACAAGGGAACGGCAGTGCTGCGGGGCGCGCCGGGGGGACCGTGCGCTGAGGACATGAGCATTGGGCGTCCCCGGGGTCACTTGGCCCCACGCAGCCGCCGTTGGTTGACCTCGTCGCATTGATGGACAGGGGCTGGACTGGCGTGTCAGCCGTGTCAGGGCTACGCCTGTCCTTGGGCCCCCTTGCAACGTCGTCCGACGGGAAGTTAATGGGCAAGAGGCCGAGGTTGAGCAACGACTCGTAGGAGAGGTACATGGCCCGGACTGAGCTGCTCACATATACCATGGAACGGCAGGATGTAGTACGGCCCCCGCTGCAGGTCGTCGAGAGCCTAGCGAAGAACGCTCCCTCGATGGCTATAGGGGAGCGGTTGGCGGCCAACAGGCTGAGGCTGACGGGTCGCAGGTCGTCCCGCGCGAAACCGCAGGCCAGGAACTCCTCCAGAGACCAAAGGTCCGACTGCGCGCCAGTGTCTGCGACGGCGGATATTCGAGCTCCGTCGGCCGAGCCCCGGTTGCTGGTGCCATCCCTCGGCCCGACTGGCATGTCCATCGAGATGGTGATTAACGCCCGGGGGTGGTCTCTCAGCCTGGCTCGCCTCCATTCGCCCTTGGAGAAGATGTGGTGCTCGAGTATGATAGGTGAAGGCCTGTCGACACAGCCGTGCGACGTAGGGGCGCGGCGTCGGCGAAGGCTCCCGCGACGTCGGCCAGGGCGGGCTCCAGCTTGCACCGACGAGACCTGGGATACCAGCTCCGACCCCATGGCGGCCTGTTGACTGTCGGATGACGGCTGTTGACGCCTCTGTTGTCGGCGGGCCCTGTAGCAGCCGATGCACACCTGGTGAGGCTTAGGATTCCACCCGCGAGGCCCCTCCGTGAAGACGTTAAAGACGTTCTTACATTCCGGACACGAGGCACGTTTAGCCCCGTCCGCGGGGCTCGGGGCGGGGCTCGCCTGTGGAGTCGTCTTCAAGCGCCGGAATGACGACATGGCTGATAGGGAGGACGACGGGAGAGCGTTACGGGCCATCTCTTTGTTCTCGACGAGTGCAATCACGTCATTAACTGGCTTGACCAGGACGTCAGTTGTCCCTAGCGTCTCGCGGCGTATGTCCGAGTCATAGATGCCATTGAGCAGCACATCGCGGATAATGTGGTCGGTATAGTCCACGTCCTTACCACACTCGCATACCGCATTATATGCGCATGTCTCTGCTTTACCCCGCACTCTGGCAGCGAATGCGCGGAATGTCTCGTCGCGTTCCTGGCGTAACTGAAGTAGTTCGGTGCGCAGGACGCATGTAGCAACTGGGATGACAGCTAGGGAACGCATGACGGTGATCAGGTCTGGCAAGGGTCCGGAAGCGGCGTCGGGGACGGCTTTCAACAGGCTGTCTCGAAGTACAGGCCCAGCGCACTGAAACAGCTGGAAGGGGGCCTGTGCGTCCCCTATGCCTGAGCCGGCGCGGAATACATTCCAACGGCGGATGAACACGTTCCATTCCTCTATTGACACGCCCACATCAACTTTGGGCCGATCGAGTCTCGGGCCGTGAGGGGCTGGGGCCTGGGCTGGCGCGGCCATGACAGGCGCTGCGTGCTGGTGGCTACATCCATGAATCGTCAATATAGCAATGACGAGTGCTTCAGACAAGTCATCGGATTTGAACTCGCAGCCGGGGACAGGGCATCCAACAACGACCATGGTGTCGTCATGAAGAAACACACTCCTCAATGTCAGTTTCGGTGATTTATTGACAAGGATGACGACACCCTAAAACAGAATAATGCAGCAAGATAAGCTGACAAAGTATTACATCCATGCAATTCAATCAACACAAATATATACCACGAAACAGAGTATAGTAGTATAATAGTATAATATATATATAGTATAATATATGGTATAATATAATAGTGGAAACAGTCTTACATGAATGAGTGGACGAACGTCTCAACTCGAGGCGGAGTGCATGAACAATGTTTGAACTAAAATGGCCGCTCGGCACTTCCGGGTCAGAGCACGGCATAACCGGGCAGCGACAGCAGTGACACTGCCCTCTAGTGGCCGGCGATAAACTCTTCAGTATCCATGGTATAAATGTTATGACGATAATTTATAATTGTTTAGGCTAGTACGCACAACATAGGAAAATGCCCACATCACCACAGGTGGGACTTCAGTATACAGCCAGCAATTAATTTCTCAACAGGTTTAACGTGTAAAAAAAATATTTATTAGGCCTATTCAAAGATTGGCACTGCGGCCTATTAATAGACAGTATGTTTGCTCACCATATTTTGTTGTTTAAAACACCCCACATCACGAGCATGTCCGGATTGTCCTCTATCTCTTTTTTTCTGCTTTTACTGCGTGTGTCTGTGGCAGTTCTGTGTCCTTTGGCCACCCAGGACCTCACGTACGGGACTGGATTGAATTTAGCCAGGGGGGGTCCAACAAGATTTAGGAAGAGTAAAGATGACATGGTAGATGTGAGCAAAGAGCTACGGTTGGGAGTGCAAATCAAGTTCATTTGAGAAAATCCGCGCTCACATTCAGCACTCGCAATGGGAATGCTGTTGACAGCAACAAGTAACTCCATCAGCTCATCGGGGGTGTCTTTACCATCTGAGTCTCTGTACGTTCTGTAGGCCCGTATGACTGCGCGCGGGTTGGCAATGTTGAAGCGCTGACACAGTGACTCGACCTCAGTCTCTCCATACAGCGCACCTACGTCCTCGGGCCAGTATTGTGCGTAAAGCACCTTCAACTCCTCAATGAACTTGTTATATCCAGTTTTATCTGACATCCGGCCTCCTTGAGATAACATATGGTCCTCCAAGTTCTTGGCCACAGTTAGAAAAAACTGACCTGTCGCTGGACGTCCCACACTCTTCTACGCTCAATGCGCTCTCCTCTCCTACTGAATCTTCCTGCTGTAAGCCAGCTGATGTCGCGGTTCCGCTCGCCTCTTGCTCCGGCTGTTGTACCGGGCTAGTTGATGCCAGGGTACCTACCCTTTGCTGTTGGTGGTCCACCTGGCTGACGGTAGCTGGCTCCTGTTCAGGCTGGCGGTGAACCTGACCCGCTGCCCGGGCTTGGCTAGCTGTCGGTTAGCTAGCTGGCTAGCTGTTGCGGCGCTAACCTCCTCCTGGTTTTGACCATCAACATGACCGCTGCAGCTGCCCTCGTCGCTGCTTGTGGAGGCTTTTCTGAATCGTTTTGAAGTGTCTATTACCTTTAACTTCTTTTTGAAGAAAGACAGTAAATTTAACTGTCTTTTTGACATGCTTGCATTGAATCACCGTTTCTTCCTCTCTGCGACGTGCTCCTCATGTGGCGAATTTCAAAAGTGAAAGACGTTTGTCCGTTGGTCCAGCTTTTCAGTGCGTCAACACAGATCTCCGACTCTTTCAAATCTTAATCTTAATAAACGACATGCAATTCTTGGGATTTTTTCTGTAAATTAATATCTGCATATTTTATTTCATTTTAACCATTTTTTATTTTTATTTTTTGTGAGAGGTACCGGATCTGCCCAAATAGGTGCCGGAACACAGGGTGGCCAAAATGAAGAGGTGCCGGATCCTGTTCCGGCAGGATCCGGCTCAAATTAACCACTGGGTGTATGGTTTAACCATGTCCTGGATGTAGGAAGGGCCAGATCCATTCGCAGCATGGTATGCAAGTACCATTGTTTTGAAGTGGATTCTAGCAATTACTGGAAGCCAGTGAAGTGAGCGGAGGAGCGGAGTGGTGTGGGAAAATGTTGGAAGGTTGAAGACCAGACGAGCCGCTGCATTCTGGATGAGCTGCAGAGTTCGGATGGCACATGCAGGTAGACCAGCCAGGAGGGAGTTGCAGTAGTCTAGGCGTGAGATGACGAGAGCCTGGACCAGAACCTGCGCTGTTTTCTGGGTCAGCTGGGGACGTATCCTCCTGATGTTGTAAAGAGTGTATCTGCAGCAGCGGGTTGTAGCAGCGATGTTTGCAGTGAAGGACAGTACAATATCTGAGTACTTCTACTTTTACTTAAGTACAAGGTCTGAGTAATTCTACTTTTAATCAAGTAAAATATCTGAGTACTTCTACATTTACTCAAGTACAAGATCTGAGTAGGCCTACTTGTACTTTTACTCAAGTAGGCTACAAAATCTGAGTAGGCCTACTTATTCCACCTCTGCAGCTTACAATAAGTCAATCAACCACGAGGATGCAAACTCTGAATAGCACGAATCCTGCAAGAAAATTAGCTTCAGATATGCCAAACATTTGTAATTGCTATACAGATATTTGATTTGTGTACTGCGACCTGTTTATTTATTTTCCGTTTTTCCTTTATGACTATTTTCTGTTAGTTATAATAGTTTTTTTTTGAAAGAGTGGTTTTATTATTGATCCATTAGTAGGTGTTAAGGCAACGTCTAGATGCCAAGTTTTCTTAAAACCAAAAAGAAGAAATCCTTCCCGCTTTTATTTTGACGTCATCAAACCGCACCGGAAGTGAAGGTCCCAGCTCTTTCTAACCTGGATCGAGGTGGCTACCCGTTGCTATAGTTCTCTCTCTCTGTGTTTCTGAGAAAGTGTGTGTGAGCTCCAGCACTGCTGATCCATCATCTGTGTGTTTGGATAAACCTCTGAATGGACTGTGTGGTTTTTTTCTGGAGCGTTTACCTCGGACTATAGGAGCTAGCTTAGCATGCTAGCTGGAAACACGTTAGCAACACTAGTCAGATTGAGAGTTTGATGGAGAGAGAAACGGTGTGTTGAACGGAGTTTGCAGGAAAAGGTGATCTACTAAACATGAGTAAAGTCCAAATGCTGCTGTCGTTGAAGAAGCAGCGACTCACTGCTGCTGTTGAAGATATATTTGCTCTGTTTGAACAAACGGTAGCAGAGTACGAGGAGGAGCTGTCTCTTTCCAAAGAGGAGAACAAGAGACTCCAGAAACTACTGGACGCTGTTTTACAGCCTCAGCTTCGGATACACAGAGCAGGTCTGTTCGCTTTACCCTTAATTAACACTTTACACTCTTCAGTAGCACTTTATTGTCACATTAATAACACTTTAGAGTAGACCCTTTGTAGCGGCCAAAATCATATAGAAATAAAACAGATAATTAACTTAAAATAATACAGCCACTGAGGCACTAGTTAGCAGATCTTACGCAGGGCAATGATCCAGGTCCAGACAAGATTCTCCATTTGTGCAGTTTATTCCGATAACAAAGTACAACAAACAGGTTTCCTATATCCCTTTTCCTTAAGCCTTTCCTATGGCTTTCCTTTTTTTTGGCTTGGAAAACCCTGTGGCTCGAAACACCCTGTTAAAAAACCTTTTGCCTACTAGTGATCTGGCTCCCACCACCCACCTGTCTCCAATATATACAATTACACCAGGTGCTCTAATCACCCAGTGCCCAAAACATGCCCTCAAAATAAAAGCATAGAAACTACTTTAACTTATAAAGCTAACTAAGAATACATATAAATAAATGATAATAATAAACAGCAAGAAAATAAATGTTAAACTATTAAATAATATAAAGACATATATAGCTCCAACACCCTTTATCAGCACTTGCTGCAGGTAGTAGATCCTGAAGTAAAAGTACAAACACCACACTGTGAAAATACTCCATTACAAGTTAAATTACTGCATTCATATCTTATTTAAGTAAAAGTATAAGTATTATATGTACTTTATTATAATAATTAAAATGTATTAGGGAAGAGCAAACCTACACAAAATAAATATATTTATAAAAATATATACATTAAATAATATGCCATTTAATTTACTGATTTAAATATTACCCATACATGTAGGCACTAGTTGGTTAAATGTGACATACATTGATACTTTAGTTTTAATGTGCTTCTTTATTCACCAAAGGTCATTAAGTAATTAAAACATTAATATAAATGCATGTAAAATCTCATCAATCAATTATTGCCAACATGTATATATGTATATATATATATATATTAGGGGTGCACCGAATGGGAAATTCTTGGCCGAAACCGATACCGAAAATAGGAAACAGTTGGCCGAAAACCGAATGCCGAAAATGATTAATAGAAATATATATATATATATATATAATGTATACAGTTTTTTACCAATGTTGTTCAGCTACCTGATTATGGAAAAAGACATGATTATGGCAAAACTTAACTTAAATAATAATCACTATTATGGGTCCATAAAACATTTATTCAGCACTTTTGAATGCATACAGTACATTAATTCCAAGTCAAGTGCATTTTCTTTTCTCTGTTGGATAACTACAACAAAGTGCATTCAGAACAAAGCCAAGGTGCTTTAAAACTGCATAAACATCTAGGCCAGTAGGCCTACAACAAAATAGTGTAAATAAAGACTGTAACAGCCAGGCCTTCAACAACAACAAATGCACCTATAAGTGCATGCATACAAATGTGCAAACTGGATAAATCCACACTATTTACAAATGAAATTACAATTCAATTTCAAGAATCTGTAAATAAGGCTGTCTGTCCTCATAAGCAAAGTAGTAAACATTGTATAAAGATACATAAAGTGAAAACTGGATACAAAATCCACAATCAATTACAAATTAAATTACAATTTCAAGAATCTGCAAATAAGGTGGTCTGTCCTCATGAGCAATGTAAACAACATTGTATCATTTAGATACCGAAAGTACAATATATTGAACACTGTGCTGCTGTCATTTCCCCCTAATGATAACCTGAGATGGTGAATTATAACTCACAATGAAAATTGTTCAGGAAAGTGGGTATAGAGTAGACATGTAGAACTAGATACGTTTATGATAAGCCAGCCTTGTCTACTTATTAAGGAAAAGTGGGAGGTTATTTTTAATGAACAGTAGCTTCTCTGCTTCATCAGCCATAAGTCTGTTCCTCTTCTCATCAAGCACATGAGAGGCAGCGCTGAACAGTCTCTCGCTGTCAGTGCTTGTGATTTGATCTTACTCCGCATATTTGTCCGGGTGTTTTGATTTCAAGTGGTGGAGTAATCCCGAAGTGGTGAAAGTCTTTGCAGTTACACCCCCTCGAGAAATGTCAGCTGAACACGTTTTACAAATCGCAATCCGCGCCTCTTTCGCTGATATTTTTAAATATCTCCAAGCGCCAGACATGTTGGCTGTGAGCCAGCCGCGAGCATGGTCGCGCGCCGTGCTTGTCGCCGCGTTTTGATTACGTCATCACAACAACACGTTAGTTTACCAACGTAACCCTGTTCCCTGACATTCGGTGATATTTTTTCGGTGCTAAAACCCTTTCGGCCGAAAGCCGAAAGAGCCTTTTTAACCATTTTCGGCCGATAATTTTCGGTGGCCGAATATTCGGTGCATCCCTAATATATGTATATATATATATTAGGGCTGTCAAACAATTAACATTTTTAATCAGATTAATCACAGCTTAAAAATTAATTAATCATGATTAATCACCATTCGAACTATGTCCAAAATATGCAATTTCTTTATGTATATTTTTGTGGGAATGGAAAGATAAATGAAAGAAGGCGGATATATCCATTTAATATACAGTATGTATGTATGTATGTTTATTATAACATTATTCTGTGTGTCAAAATGAAAGACAGCCCACACACCTATCAATCATCAAACCGTGGGGTCTTATTTCATTATGTGTTTTCTATCAACACGTAATATTGTATCGATGTATATTAGTGTTGCACGGTGTACCGATACTTGAAAGGTACCGCGATACCCTGCCGTTAAAAACGTTACGATTCCTCCGTTTCATTAGTATCGGTACTTTAAGAATGACGGGGGAAAGTACTCCGGTGAGAAAGCGCTGTTTTAATAAGAGCAGTGTGTGTTCAGCCCTCTGCTTCCACTCCCTGCACTGCAGCGGTGCCTGCAGTCCCTCCCATGGTCCTCCCCTCTCGTGCACGCTCAAGTGCCTCCCCTCTCTCGTGCACGCGCTAGTTGCCAGAGCATGTGAGAAAAGGAGAAGCAAGGCTGCAAGTGGGAGTGCAACTGCCGCTGCGCCTCGGCTTGTTGACAAAAAAGACGCCAGAAGCAAAATGTGGAAGTATTTGAGTTATATCTCTGACAGTGAGGGCAAGCCTACGGACACCACGAAGCCTGTCTGTGAGACATGTTTTAGATCCCTGCAAACCAAGGGAGCCAACACATCAAACTTGGCTAAGCACCTCGCTGACCGGCATCCAGAGCTGTTTAGAGAATTTAAAGACAGACAGGTTAGCGAATGTGATAGATAGCATAATTACATCATGCTCAAGCCCATGCCCTCAAATCTAAGTCAAACAAGTGTAATTTATTTTGGGACAAACGAACGTTTTCGTAGTTTGACGAGGCAATTAATGGCAATGATAACTGTCTAATCTTTTTAGCTAACTTACCAATGTGGCTAACATCTGCAATGTACATGTTGTCAATAATTATTTATATTACTGTACTATTAAATGTTAATGAAATATAAAGTTAACTATCAAAGAAATCACATAAACTCAAGTATAAAGAAGAGACCATGTTGTAAGAAAACACTTAACATATAAACTACAATTTTATTGATCATGAAAATAATTTAAAAAAAGGATCGAAAAATAATCGGAATTGCAATTCTTGACTTGGTATCGGTATCGAGGGAAAGAGAGAGGGTTTTGTTTACTGACACTTGGTGAGTTCCCTGGAACACCGGGGACAAATATTCATGTAGAAAAGATGTACAAAAGTGCATTTTGCATGATAGGTCCCCTTTAAATAAGGTTTGAATGCAGGATTTTAATTTTACACTGTAGTGTATCTCTGAACGATCCCAAATACAATTCCTTGTTTACATTGCAGCTAGTGCTACGCCAGAAGAAAAAAACCTTTTTCATTTTTAACTGGAAGTGGAAAGGGGCTGGGCTACATGAGGTGAATTGAGACAACACAAATACACAATAGGTGGGACTAAGAAAGATAATGCGAAAATATAAAAACAAAGGCATTAATTAGGGCTGCAAAATGTCTCCCATTTTAATGGTGATTAGATTTGTAAATGCTAACACTTAACAGTTTGTTCTGACTGTGATTCCTGTTTCCTGCAGATGTCCAGCTGCTGGTGGTGGTTAAAGAAGAGCTTCTCCCTGACCAGCAGGAGTGGAGCACCAGTCTGGACCAGGAGGACCCAGAGCCCCCCCCACACATTAAGCAGGAACAGGAGGAACTCAGGATCAGTCAGGAGAGAGAGCAGCTTCAGGAGCTGGAGGAGGCTGATATCACCAAATCCACTTTCACTCCTGACCCTGTGAAGAGTGAAGATGATAAAGAGAAACCTCAGTCCTCACAGCCTCATCAAAGACAAACTGAACACATGGAAACAGAAGCTGATGGAGATGACTGTCGAGGACCAGAACCAGCCAGGAGCTCAGATCCAGAGAGCAGTTTACAAACAAAGACTGAGGACGACAGTGAAGAGTCTTCTGAACCTGACACTGGAGACTCTTCTGAACCTGACACTGGAGACCGTGCTGATTGGAAAGAGACCAGAGAACCTGCATCAGGCTCAAACTCACTGAAAAATAGACATGAATCCGTCAGTGATCCACGACGTAGTGCTGAAAATAAACCATTCAGCTGCTCAGTCTGTAAGAAAGCTTTTTCACATAGTGGACATATAAAGGTGCACATGAGAAGACACACAGGAGAGAAACCATTCACCTGCTCAGTCTGTAAGAAAGCTTTTTCACAGAGTGGAAGTTTAAAGTCACACATGAGAATCCACACAGGAGAGAAAACCTTTAGCTGCTCAGTTTGTAAGAAAGCTTTTTCACGGAGTGGAATTTTAAAAAAACACATGAGAGTCCACACAGGGGAGAAACCATTCAGCTGCTCAGTTTGTACCAAATATTTTTCACAGAGTGGAAGTGTAAAGGCACACATGAGAGTCCACACAGGAGAGAAACCTTTCACCTGTACAGTCTGTAAAAAACCTTTTTCACAGAGTGGACATTTAAAAGAACACATGACCGTCCACACGGGAGAGAAACCGCACAGCTGCTCAGTCTGTACAAAAATGTTTTCACGGAGTGATAGTTTAAAGACACACATGAGAGTTCACACAGGAGAGGAAAAATAGAGCTGCAATCTTTTTGACAAAAGCTTTGAATGGCATAATCGTTTCAAAAGACACAAGTGTGTTGGTCGTCAGCTGCTTCTATAACTGTAAGGGAATACATTTGTCTATTTTGTATCCTTATGACCTAATGCCGTTACATGTACTACGTTTCTCCCTAAGCCTGATTTCACCCACCTGCAACCGATTTGCGAATAATCACAAATGTTCATTTCTTTGACCCCTTGACTCGACTATCTCTTGTTAATAATCGTTACATCTCCTCAGGACCAAGTTCCCGTGTCCTGCCTTTCACCTGCTGATCACCCACTGCTCATTTAAGGTGGACTGACCTTTACAAGGGACCAGCTAGTCTTAGTGTCTTAATGCAAACGTTTTGTAAAGTGATGCTAGACCAAAAACGTGCTGTTGGGTTTTGTGCTCTCTGCAGGACGGTGTCTGTACTCAAAGATTGTTTATAAAATCAGAGCTTCACTCTGTTTTTGTTGTCTAAAAGCCAACAGAGCGATACGTCTTCTTTCCAGCAGATGGCATACATGTTACATCATCCAGTTCAACTGTCATCCACATATACCTATGTTGTAAATGTATTATCTTTTCGATTTACACACGGCATCTATTGCACGTCTGTCCGTCCTGGGGGAGGGATCCCTCCTCTGTTGCTCTCCCTGAGGTTTCTCCCATGTTCCCCTTTAAACTGTGGGTTTTCTCCGGAAGTCTTTCCTTGTACGATGTGAGGGTCAAAGGACAGAGGGTGTCGTATTGTCATACTGATATTCTGTACACACTGTGAAGACCACTGAGACAAATGTAACATTTGTGATATTGGGCTATATGAATAAACATTGATTGATTGATTGATTGATTGATATTAATGATTCAAAACAGCAATGTGTAAGATATGGCTAGTAATTGACTATTTCAACAGAATGTGAAGAGGTTACAGTCTTGAGGCCATGTCCAATATGTTTATGTTTTGTTTTATTAAATCTACTGAAATGAGCATTCAATGACTACATTATTCTTAATTTCTGTCATTACATCATGGGTTTGTATTGCAATATTAGAACGCCTAAAACCCAAATGTATTTCTTCCAAGTTGCGGGTGTTCATTGTTTAGAAGTCTGCTGTGTTTCATCCAAGCTTCCACTTCGTGCTCCGATAATGCTGAAAGTATCTGTTGTATGCTTTACCTGCTCCAGTAACAAACGTGTAATTCACTGGACAGAGACAAGAGATAGTGGATGGATCCAGAGGAAAACCAGAAGATAGTCCGTATAGAGCCTTCAGGTTCTGAAAATGATCAGGGATAGAGCTAGAAAAAAACTCCAAAAACCTGAATAGAGCTAGAAGATAGCCAGCACAAAGCCAAGAAAGACCCAGTAGAAAGACAGGAAGGAGCCAAAAGAGTTTTTATTTTGTAATATTCAAGCTCTTCTCCTAAGACAGGGGTGGGGAACCTTTTTCCTCTCAAGGGCCATTTCAATTTTTACAACATCCTTCGAGGGCCGTACAAATTATTGAACTCAACGTTTGCTTAAAAAACTAAAATCACAGCCCATTCATTTCGCCTTTCTTTCATTCTATCCATCTGGACATGATTTGGGGGGGTGGGGTCTAACCTCATCTAGTGGGGTTTGGGGGCATGCACCACCAGGAAGAGTTTTTAAATGTTGAAGTTAAAAGCATCAATCTGGTGCACTTTGAGAGCAACATGAAGAGATCTATGGATGTGTAGCAGGTATATAAATATACAGGAATGCATTCCACCAATAATCCCTCACGTTTTATTTTATTGTTCCAATATTATTTATTGTCACTTTTATTTTGGTATGTTTACTACAAAAGACCGTTTTGGGAGCTAATGCTTTTATTTTGAAGTCTTCACTTTCGGCAGTGACGTCATCTACCTGCGTTGCACCCTCTCTCACTCAGTTGTTTGTATGGCAGACTGAGGTGAGGAGAGTTTGTCATGTGCTCTTTGTAGATTTCTGTTCTAAATGATGTTTACAGTGTTTATATAATCTTAAACTGTGAAACAAGGTTATAATATCATTCCATGGTGCTAATGTGTTGCTGTGTAGTTGTTTTGCAGAAGTTTGAGTGTATTAGCAAACTTTTAGTTAAGTGTACTGTTTAGCAGCACTTGTGAGGACTCACACACAGCACCTGCAGCATGTTTAATGGCGTCTTTTCCCCACCACAGACTGGTGTGTTGCGGACGTCCATGTTTATTAATGCTGCTGCATTATTGTGTTTACTTCATGCAGAGGAATAAATACGCCACAGTTTCGGTTAAAGACAACAACCGAATCTCCTTGTCCATCAAACACGCACAACACAAAGCAGAGTCGTAGCAAGGGTCTGCTGAGAAGTAGGCCCAGACCGGCTACATTGGTGCCGTCACCCGGATCACATCGTGGATCAACACCAGCTTGGTCACCGGAGGTTGTCGGACGTCAAAACAGCAACAAAAAAGAGGTTCCCTTATGAAGGTTATATTGAAGTGGCTTTGTCACAGTTACAAGGACATTGTGTTCTTTCTGGAAAAATGTGTGTCAAGTGAAAGAAAAAGACATTGAAAAAACTGTCCATTGTGAATCAGTATTTTCTGTTTTTGTTGACATTAACTACGTTTTTTTTAAACAAAAAAAGAGATGGATTTCAATGTAATGGGGAAAGCTGTTCAAAATATTTCTGGTTTTGGGAGGGGGGCGCAACTTCCTGGTTTGGAATTATTTAACTCTCCAGTTGCTGGTTTGGGGAGGGGTGCACCACTGTTTAACTCTTTTGGGAGGGGGGCACAGCTGTTTAATTCTTCAGTTGCAAGTCCAGGCGACATGATGTCGCCAGCGCCCAGCTACACCCGCCCAGTTATTGTTCCAGACAATGGAGGTTCCCCAGTTCTCACCTCCACCCGTCTACCTAGCCACCCGTCCCTTACCGACAGACCTACCTTTTCACTTTCGGCCATCCCAGACAGGAGTGACCCAGCTTTGAGTGATCTCATCGCACACATCGCCCAGCAAGTGGGACAGTCTATATCAGCTCAGTTAAAGGAAGAGAGTCAAGCGAATGAAGCCAGTCAAGCACGGGTTCAGAACTCAGGTGCAGGCCAGTCGCGCGTTGACTCCACACTTAACCTGACTGGTGTGAAGTTAGTCATGCAGTCCGATGTGAGAGAGCCTCCTGTGTACAGAGGAGATGGGTCTGACAAGCTCTCAGTGCATGAGTGGGAGGAGCTCATGGATACGTACTTAAGGAAGAGGAGCATACAGCTGGGTGAGCAGCATCAGGAGATGTTGACTAGATTAATGGGCAAAGCCAGAGACATTGTGAAGATAACGCTCCGTAGCAATCTGTTATTGAAGCCTCACGAGAACCCAAAAGTTATAACTGACATATTGAAACAGCATTTTGGTGGTGTGTCATGTTCGAGTATGCCCCTTGCAGACTTCTACAGCACTGTGCCTGTAGCAGGAGAGGACCCTGTCGAGTACTGGATCCGCCTTAACAAAGCTTTTGATGCAGCTGAGGAGGGCTTGAGCAGACATGGGAAGTAACCATGATGTTTGTCAAGTATTGTCCAGATCCCTCCCTGGCTGCAGTGTTGCGGTTCAAAGCGCCAGAGAAGTGGACAGCTGGTGAAATACAGGAGCATGTTGACCGTTATCAAATCGAAATGAGAGAACAGCTGAACACCAGACCAAATCGCCCCAGCGCAGCAAGACATGTGGCAGCTCATGTTCAAACACCTGTGTCTGAGGAGGTGTCTATGCCTAGCCTTCCAGTGTTGCCCCCTGTCCAGGCTGAAGCGAATGTCACATCTGCTCCTCAGTTTGATGGTAATTGCCTAAAGACTTTGATTGGCCTGCTTGACCGCACACTAGCTCAGAACAGCCAGGCGATGGCTCAGAACAGCCAGCCGATGGCTCAAAACAACCAGCCAATGTATAGGCAGCACCCGTCTGACCAGAGAAAACACTGCAAGGTATGCAAGTCTATGGAACACTCCACTCTAGCACACTGCCGGCGGGAGCGCCTGTGCTTGTCTTGTTTTAAGCCTGGCCATATCAAGAAAGACTGTCAGAGTTACACTCCCGGACGGGAGGACCAGGCCGCACATTCACCTCGAGAGCAGCAGCCTTTAAACTGACTGGCCCGCATTTGGAGAGGGGACGTGTGGGTGAGGACAAACAAACCCTCAGAAGTGACAGTGAATATGAACAGTGTTATGTGAAGTTGTGCGGTGCAGCACCGGCTGTTGTGACGATGATAGCACAGAACACGCATAGAGTTGAGCTATATGATGAGCTATTCTATGCTCCAGTCAATGTGAATAATATGTTCCAGATGCAGGGAATGCTTGATTCAGGTTCCATGGCCTGTACTTTCAGTGAAGAAGCAGTGGAAAAGATGCTGAGTGAAAAAGTATTGTCAGAACCAAGACCGATGACTCAGGAAGTGGTTTTAGTTGGGTGTGGAGGGAAACTCACTAAACCGAAGTGCATGTACGAAGTTGAACTGAAGGTGTATGGGGAGAGCTGCATCGTTCCAGTTCTTGTGGTGCCAGGCCAGCGAGATGATTTCATCATTGGCACAAATGTGATCAAGTTTCTCATGCGCAAGTTGAAGAACAGTGATGATTACTGGCGGCTTATCTCCGTTTGCAGTCTTTCCTCATCCCCAGAGTGTGAACAGTTCTTGGACCTCATGGCGAACACATCCCGTTGGAGGGGTGAGGAGCTACCAGACAAAATTGGCACAGTCAAGCTGAAGCAGTCAGTCACTCTCCTAGCAATGCAAGAACACCTCGTTTGGGGTAAGCTACCTAACGATACTCCCATGTCACCGGGAAGCACTGTGATAGTTGAGCCGACCTCATCCAAGTCCATGCCACGTAACATCATGGTTGGCCGGATCGTGACACCTCTGTGGGGTGATAGGTGGGTCCCCATGAAGGTCACCAATCTGTCTGATAGACCAGTTACGCTGAAGAGGAACTGTAAACTGGCAGATGTGTCCCCCTGCTTAGCTGTAGAAGATGTTGAGCTCCTCCAAGGCTCTAGTCAGATTGACAAGGCTGTCCCAGGCAAGCACCATACACCAACCAGTCCTTCTCTCGAACAGAGGCTGCAAGATGTTGGCCTTGACAAACTTGACATACAACCTTGTCATACTAGCCACACAGGGAAGGAGAAGTTAGTCCAACTGCTCGAGTGTTACAACGATGTCTTCTCCAAGCATGAAATGGACTGCGGTGAGACGAAGGGCTTTGTCCACCGCATTCGACTTACCGATGATCGCCCATTCCGCCTTCCTTACCGGAGAGTACCCCCTGCTCACTACCAGAAACTACGTCAAGTCTTGACAGACATGGAGGAGCAAGGGATCATTCGGAAATCTGTGAGTGAGTATGCCTCACCACTGGTGATGGTATGGAAGAAGGACGGAAACTTGAGGATCTGCACCGATTTCCGGTGGTTGAATGCGAGAACACTCAAGGACGCCCATCCTCTTCCACATCAGTCAGACTGCTTGGCTGCCTTGGGAGGGAACACCTTCTTCAGCACGATGGACTTAACGTCCGGCTTCTACAACGTCCTCATGGCTGAAGAGGACAAAAAATACACAGCCTTCACCACACCGCTAGGCTTGCATGAGTATAACAGGATGCCGCAGGGACTGTGCAATAGTCCTGCCTCATTTATGCGCATGATGCTGAGTATATTTGGGGACATGAACTTCAGCAGCTTATTATGTTATTTGGATGACTTGCTTGTTTTCGCATCAACTGAAGAGGAGGCCCTACAGAGACTGGAGGTCGTCTTCCAGCGCCTGCGAGACAACAACCTCAAGTTGAGTCCTAAGAAGTGTCACCTGATGCGATCGTCTGTCAAGTTTTTGGGTCATATCATAGATGGCGGCGGAGTAGCTGTGGATCCCGCAAAGGTGGAAGTCATATCCACTATGTCGAAGTCTGATCTCATGGAAGATGACGGATGTACACCCTCAGTAAGGAGGATCAAATCCTATTTGGGCATGGTGTTCTTCTACCAGCACTTCATCCCTAATTGCTCTTCCATTGCCAAGCCACTCTTTGCTCTGACTGCTGGACAAAAGAGAAGAGGAAGGATGAAAGTGAAAGTGAATGTGAAGGCAGGAACATTCAGGAAACTGAAACCTGATGACCGGACTCTAGAGTGTGACATCGCCTTTGACAGTCTTAAAGAAAGTCTGCTGGACTGTGTGGTTCTTGCACATCCTGATTTCTCACGTCCCCTGATTCTGTCAACTGATGCTTCCTTGGACGGGCTTGGCGCAGTGTTGTCACAAGTAGCAGCTGGTGAAAGTAAAGCCCGTCCCATAGCTTTCGCAAGTAAGACACTGAGCAGCTCTCAGAAGAATTATCCAGCTCACCGGCTTGAGTTTTTGGCGTTGAAGTGGAGTGTGTGTGACAAATTCAGCCATTGGCTGAAGGGCAATTCCTTCACAGTATGGACGGACAATAATCCACTCACATACATAATGACTAAGCCCAAACTCGATGCCTGCGAACAACGATGGGTCGCAAAGCTCGCTCCTTATACTTTCAGTCTGAAGCATATTGCAGGAACCAAGAACGTAGTGGCTGATGCTCTCAGTCGGGACCCGTTTGCCAAGACAGTTGGGCGTAGACTTGTTACAGAGTCCTATGGCAATCTGCTTGCCGAATCTGATGAAGTTGGAGAAAATGGAGTTCAGGATGTCTTTCGCTTAAAGGTCCAGTGTCAGCGGACGAAGAGGTCAAAACAAGGTGCTGTGACTCAGTCCCATTGTTCCCCGCCCCTGTGTAACAACATTGTGAAAGCTGTCCTTGATTCTCATGACCACTGGGATGCAGCTGCAGAGTCCAGGGCGACAGAGTTGATCCAGTCCGTTCAACACCTTGTTCCACCAGGGCAGGATCTGCTACCTGCCTTCTCCCTGGAAGAGCTCCGAAAAAGCCAAGGGCTTGACCCTGGCATCTCTAGAGTCATGCCTTTTCTGAGTCGACAGAGAAGACCCTCAAGGCGGGAGAGAGACGGTCTGGACACAAGTGCTCTGGTACTCATCAAGCAGTGGGAGAGACTTAATGTCATTGATGGAGTGCTCTATAGAGTCACCAAGGATCCCTTGAGCAAACAGAAGAGGCGTCAGTTTGTCTTGCCCCAAAGTCTGGTAGACAAGGCCTTGCGTGGTGTACATGACTTGGCCGGTCATCAAGGGCAGGCAAGAACGATTTACCTGACAAGACAACGCTTCTTCTGGCCTAGAATGGAGCACCAAATTAAGGACTATGTGAAGTGCTGCCAGAGGTGCATCCTGGCCAAGACACCGGATCCTTCTGCCAGAGCTCCGCTTGAAAGTATCAGGACCACCGCTCCTATGGAACTAGTGTGTTTGGATTTCTGGAGTGCGGAAGATAGCAAGCAGCGTTCAGTAGATGTTCTTGTCCTGACAGATCACTTCACAAAGTTGGCCCATGCCTTTCCCTGCACAAACCAACAAGCGAAACAAGTTGCTAAGAAGTTGTGGGACAACGTCTTCTGTGTGTATGGGTTTGCGGGGCGCATACATACAGATCAAGGAGCCAACTTTGAGAGTGAGCTCATCGCAGAACTGCTTAAACTATCGGGTGTCTCCAAGTCACACACTACAGCCTACCACCCCATGGGGAATGGAGGGACTGAGAGATTTAACAGGACTCTGGGGGGTATGCTCCGTTCACTGCCACTGAGAGAGAAGGCCAAGTGGCCCCAGCAAATCCAGACCCTGACATTTGCATACAATGCGACAGTGCATGAGACGACTGGGTACGCACCCTTCCACCTAATGTTTGGTCGGGTTCCAAGACTCCCCGTTGATGTGATGTTCAAACAGGTCCTACACGACCCAGTGGTTGTTGACTATGGCAGCTATGTAACAACGCTTATGTCCCACCTCCATGAAGCAGCAGACATTGCTCGAAAGCATGCCATCAAGGAGGAAGACAAGCAAGCCAGAGGTTACAATCGAAAGATCAAGGGGACTTGCCTGAACATGGGAGACAGAGTACTTCTCGCCAACAAAGGTGAGAGGGGAAAGAAGAAACTTGCGGACAAGTGGGAACCAACAGTCTATACTGTCGTGGACAGCAACCCACAGACTCATGTCTACATGTTGGAAGATGACAAGGGTAAAACAAAGGTAGTGCATCGCAACCTTATCCTGGATATCAGCTTCTTACCCATAGAATCTGCTCAAGGAGAAATGCCGGAGACTGAGGACAGTCTTGATAATTCAGAGGACGGGTCTCGGATGGAGGATCTCGTCAACTCTTTGGAAGAGGAAGAGGGTTCGGAGGATAGGACAAGCGCATGGGCACTGAGTGGGGCGGAAGACACTGCCAGTCACCGGTCCTGTGACGAAGCTGATACAGACGAAGATCAGTCTGATGCAGAGCTAGATCAGTCAAGTGTACCAGATACAGCATCAGTGATCGACGCAAGCAGTGTCCAGTCATTCAGACCGGTTACAGCGTCAGCAGTTGACACATCAGACTCAGTGTCGATGGTTGACACAGGCCATGTCCCGACCGTTATTTCTGACACTTTACCAACAGTTGCAGAACAGGGCCGAGACAGTCAAGCACCCACTCAAGCAGACACGCAGGGTGTGGTCAGGACACGTGCTGGCAGGGTTGTTAAGAGAGTCAGCCGTTTTGTAGAGACAATGGTTCAGAGGCCGACCAGCATGAGGGGGTTCGCAAACTCTTTCAGTAAGAGATCCCAGTCTCTTCTTACCCTGTTCTGAAGGGGCTGTATTATTTCTTCTTGTTTGTTTTCTTTTATTGAGATGTTTCTTTTTTTATCGTTGTTTTTTTTACGTTTTGCAATGTGTCACTGTAAGTGATGTACTGTTTACTGTCTGTGCTCACGAGTACGGTTTGGAACTCAAGTAGGCCGGGTAGTTTGGTGTACACGGCACCAAGCAATTCTAAGAGGGGACTAAGGGTTGATCACCCTTTTGATTTCTCTGAACCTGTTTACCAGGTAGCTTCTAGCTGATTGTGAAGATGGTATCTTTATGTGAACCCGTGCCAGTTTTAACGCAGTGTTAATGTCCCTGTCAGTGTTATGTCCTGTCAGCCGCTCAGGATTTTGGTGTAATTCAGGAGGGGTGAATGTAGCAGGTATATAAATATACAGGAATGCATTCCACCAATAATCCCTCAAGTTTTATTTTATTGTTCCAATATTATTTATTGTCACTTTTATTTTGGTATGTTTACTACAAAAGACAATTTTGGGAGCTAATGCTTTTATTTTGAAGTCTTCACTTTCGGCAGTGACGTCATCTACCTGCGTTGCACCCTCTCTCACTCAGTTGTTTGTATGGCAGACTGAGGTGAGGAGAGTTTGTCATGTGCTCTTTGTAGATTTCTGTTCTAAATGATGTTTACAGTGTTTATATAATCTTAAACTGTGAAACAAGGTTATAATATCATTCCATGGTGCTAATGTGTTGCTGTGTAGTTGTTTTGCAGAAGTTTGAGTGTTTTAGCAAACTTTTAGTTAAGTGTACTGTTTAGCAGCACTTGTGAGGATTCACACACAGCACCTGCAGCATGTTTAATGGCGTCTTTTCCCCACCACAGACTGGTGTGTTGCAGACGTCCATGTTTATTAATGCTGCTGCATTATTGTGTTTACTTCCTGCAGGTATGTTTGTTGCTCCCATGTTTTGGTCTATTGTGTTTTGTACTATGTGTTTATTTTATTGTTTTATTTACATGTCTAAAAATACTAATTAGCCGGTGGTGTATACATTTCCAGTGTAACTGTAATTGTACAGTGTATTGTGATCTATTGTGACAGATTTGATATCTGAATGTTTTATAAGGACTAGTCTCTGTTGTTTGTATGGCAGACTGAGACTGGTGTGTTGCAGACGTCCATGTTTATTAATGCTGCTGCATTATTGTGTTTACTTCATGCAGAGGAATAAATACGCCACAGTTTCGGTTAAAGACAACAACCGAATCTACTTGTCCATCAAACACGCACAACACAACGCAGAGTCGTAGCAAGGGTCTGCTGAGAAGTAGGCCCAGACCGGCTACAGATGCATCTCTCAACACCCATATGAAACAGAACTGTAAGCAGATTTTTTTCTTTATAGATATTTTACAAATCACTTCCCTTTTAAACTGTATTCTTGTTTATTAATAACAACTTTTTTTTACTGTCATATTAGTATTGTATACCTGTTTACTTTATTCTCTTATTTTTCTATAACTATATTGATCATATAAAGATGTGCCTTTACCTCACTGGTTGGAGAAAAAGCTTCTTATATTCGTTAGCATAGCTAGCTAACCAGATGCTAATAACAACAAAGTTATTGACTGTATAATCAGTATGACAGATGAACAGATCGCCACTGGGCTTTCAACTAAAGACACAGCCACGCAGAAACTGCGGCATGTGTACAGCTCCTTATGGGTATTGCAATTTGTGAAGTCCCGGTGTTACAGTATAAGTTGAGTCATGACAACTGGCGACATTCTATTATTTTCGTCATAGGAATCCGGGGCGTGTACATTGAGGACCCATTGTTGACTTACCAGGAAAGAAACATCGTTTGTCGTTTACGTTCATCTTTTGCTATATCTGCCTTCCTAAGATCACTTTGCTGCACATTCAGTACTCGTATGTGAGGTTGTGGGTGAGAGTCCGATATCGTGACGCTTACAGGGAGGTATCGAACATTACAAAGTAGGTGACTGTGTGGATGCCTGTTCAAAACATTGCAAACTTCAATAAATCATTGAAATTATATATTTGTGTCCGACTTTCATTTGTTCATCGTTCTTAATGTGATGTATAGTAGCTTTGATAGCTGTCCATACCTTCAGACAGCCTAAAAGTAAAACACAAGTTGTTTATTCACAGCCCGAACGCTCATCGAGATGACTGGATCAGTCATGACAACTTGTGATCAGCTCCGATTAAATTGTGATATCAATTCTGTAGCTAACCTCCAGGGAGCACGTTTATTTTATGAAATACCTGTATCCCTCTCATCACAACAAGACTCTACACTGTGCAGGAAAAACAATGACATACATGAAAATAACCTTGATGCATGGGAATTAAACACACAAACTAACAGATAAATCATCAGAAGAAGGCAGAGAGGAAGTAAATAACAACAGAAACACGGAAGGCAGACAGAATTGCCTAGACACGGGTGTCACATGAAATTTAAATGTTCTGGAAAGTTCCTTATACAGCTTTAGCCTTTTTTATCTCATGAAGTCCCAAAGTGACACACACTGAACAGTCTGGGGTCATGGTCCTTGTCATTTGCTTTTGTCTTCCCATAACAACATGTCCAAGATGTCCATGTGTCAGGCTAAAACATGTGACAGAACTAGCTAGATTTGGAAAGGTTTTTTGTTGCTAAAGTTAATATTCAAGCCATTTAAGAATAAAAATGCTTACATGACATGTCATTTGTTAAACTTTAAGCTGTCTTCGGCTCTTTTCTGCTGGAACAAATATAAATGTCCCCTCTGTGGGACGAATAAAGGTATTCTGATTCTGATTACATTTAACCTGTTGTGGAAACATTTCTTGATGAAATGTATATGAAACAAATGCCATAAATATTGCTGTGACACATGGTGTCACATCGGGACTTTAACCCTAAACATTCACAGTAAACCCGGAGTGACATATATGCACAATTAGAAATATGATTATGGTCTGGTCAGTTAATTTAGCTGATTCAATTATATTTAGTTAACATATGCTTTATTCTTCAATTCATAGTATGTTCAAACAAATGCAAACCAAAACATCATCCTTGTTAATTAAGTTATAAATAAGAGTTACTTTACCATTAAAGCCCAGATATTTGACACTAGGGAGGTTACTTGTCAGAAATGTGTCTATTTAGTCTAAATGACGTTCCCCTTAATTTCCCCAAAAGTAGAAATGGGTCGGGGTTCTTATGGGTTAAACGTATAGGCTTAAAGGCATAATAGAACTACCGTATTATATGTATTCAACTTGTGCCCCGCTGGACTTACTTTTCTGTGGTTTACCGTTACTGTGACATATCAGTATAGCCACGGAAGATAGTTTGTGTGTTTGATTCCCATGCATCAAGGTTATTTTCATGTATGTAATTGTTTTTCCTGCACAGTGTAGAGTCTTGTTGTGATGAGAGGGATACAGGTATTTCATAAAATAAACGTGCTTCTTGGAGGTTAGCTACAGAATTGATATCACAATTTAATCGGAGCTGATCACAAGTTGTCATGACTGATCCAGTCATCTCGATGAGCGTTCGGGCTGTGAATAAACAACTTGTGTTTTACTTTTAGGCTGTCTGAAGGTATGGACAGCTATCAAAGCTACTATACATCACATTAAGAACGATGAACAAATGAAAGTCGGAAACAAATATATAATTTAAATGATTTATTGAAGTTTGCAATGTTTTGAACAGGCATCCACACAGTCACCTACTTTGTAATGTTCGATACCTCCCTGTAAGCGTCACGATATCGGACTCTCACCCACAACCTCACATACGAGTACTGAATGTGCAGCAAAGTGATCTTAGGAAGGCAGATATAGCAAAAGATGAACGTAAACGACAAACGATGTTTCTTTCCTGGTAAGTCAACAATGGGTCCTCAATGTACACGCCCCGGATTCCTATGATGAAAATAATAGAATGTCGCCAGTTGTCATGACTCAACTTATATTGTAACACCGGCCCGGAGCCGCGTTCTGGTGCTCTCCGTTAGAACTACACCCCTGTCAGACGAGACATATACCACGTGATGACACGTTAGGCTCGTGTTGTGTTCAAGGACCCTGACCTTGGTCAGGAAAAACAGGCACTCGCTTGTTTAATTATTTTGCGGTCTAGATTTCTTGAATTGTTTTCTTTTTTGCGTGTGTTTATAAATTACCTCGAGGGCCGTACCAAATGGTCTCGCGGGCCGTATACGGCCCGGAGGCCGGAGGTTCCCCACCCCTGTCCTAAGAGATTAGAACTTCCTATCTCAACATGTATCCTTTTATTCCAATTTAAAAAGGACTTACATTTTTGCTGCCAATTATTGAGATTGTTTCACAGCTTTATCTGAAATATTTAGACTTTTTTCTTTACATATAGATTACATAGGATGAACAGCACGATCCACTCTGCTGGATTCTGCCCAAATCGTCTCAAAATGCATGCACACATCTCGCTTTATCCATACTCCTGCAGTTGTATTGTTCTGGATTCATAGTGAAGTGTATTAGATGTTCTGCACTCTTATTGTTATGCATTTTAATATAAAGTGAAATACCCATTAAAAAAAAGTCAGAAAAGAAAAGAGACTCACTTAAGGAAAAAGGTTCTGAACCAGTGAGAGTTCTTCATTTGCACATAAACATGATCAAATATTTAAAGTTGTGACCAGATGGTGTCCTCTGCACACATTTTACGCTTTGCATTTTATTGATTCATTTTGCCTTTTATTCCACACTGCAAGTCTGACATTTATTAATGAGACGACTGGAAGTTACACTGCAGATTTAAAGACTTATAAACACAGCTCAAGTCTTTCAAAGCTAGAAATATTCAAGCAGAAAAATCAGTGCCTGTTAAATCAAAGGGAAAGCAATCATCTAAGACAACATTTGTGAAGAGGATAAGATCAACTCAGCGTACAAGACACATCAATACTGTGATGTTTGCTCATAATCCAGGCTCTATGTTCACATAGAGAAGGATATTACAGTGTTTGAGGGTACAAAGTAATATTGCTAAGTTCGTCAACAAATGGTCACATCTTTCTGGGTTACTTTTGGAACAAACATCTGTATTCAGTGTATGGGTCCAACTCTGTTTGGGTAAAGATAAAGTCTCTTATATTTAAGCAATAGCTCACGACAGGCCGTGGTATATGCTCATTATATCACAGCTAAGGGGCGTGGTTCGGCCCGACGCGAAGCGTATAATGATGTTCAAAATAAAATAGTTCCTCCGTTGCCTTCTGCACGAAACCTAGCGCGAGGTGGTTGCTATGCAACAACACTAACAGCTAGCGAACATATTAGACAGAGAGCGTTGATCCATTATTTGGCTATTTATTTACATTAATGTGTATGTTGCCGTTTATTGTGCACCCACTGAAAACCTGTCCAGCATCGGTAGAATGGCTTACGTGGTCACTTGTATTTAAGCAATCAAGCCTCAAGTGTATGATTGCGATTCTATTACACAAACTATCATTGTAATCAACAATATCGTAAAAATAATTTCATAATGTGGGCTAATTTGCTCCCAAACCTACGCTTTCTGCTTGAGTTCATCTCCGTCAGAAAGTAGTTCCTAGAAAGTAGTTCCCATGGTAACGATAGCCGATCAAACACTCCTGCTATCCCGCTTACAGTTATTGATATAATTATAGTAAATAATATATTATTAACCAATTTATTGAAAACAATTTATTGAAAACAATTCTTGAATTAGGCTATTTAAATATCTGAGTAATCACTGTGTGGGATGAGCGGAACAAATCAAATACGGCTGTCCATGGTGCTGAAACATTTTGGGTTCAGAATGAAGGTGTATGTTCATGCTGCCATTAAAAGTGCAATTCTTGAAACAGCTCTCCTTGAACTCCATGCCAGACTTTTTTGCAGGTGGTGCTGTGGTGTCAGGGGCGGAGCTTCCTACAGGCAATATAGGCGGTTGCCTAGAGCGCCTCCCAGAGGGGGGCGCCAAAAATTGCAACAAAAAAAAAAAAATTTTTTTTTTTTTTTTTTTTTGCTTGGCGCAGTTTTGGCGCCCCCCCTCTATATCTGCAACCATTATTCTTACATTAAAAAAAAAATTCTAACATAAGGGAAAATTAGCCAAAAATATAAAACGGTCGGTCGGTCTAAGAGCCTTGGCTTTAGGTGTTCACAGTCAGAACATGCTAGAGCGCTGTGCATTGATGGGTATCGGTCAAGTGTTTATAAAATTGAGCGTTGAGGAGAGAAAGACTAACGTTAGAGAACTATGAAGAGGCAAAAGCCATCTGGGGCGCAGTATAAAAACAGAAGAAAAGAAGAAGAAGAGAAACGTGCCAAGGTGAAAGGTATGCAATTTTGATTGTATTGTCAACATTAGCGAATGGATCATGTAATCTTGCTAGTTAGCCAAGCCAACGTTAGCTAGCCAGCGTTTGTTATTGCTATTCAGTCGAAACTGTCATAAGGCTATTTTCTTTGTGTCATGAAATAGAAATATTAGTAATAATAACAATGTTAGTTTTGGTGTAGCGAGCTAGCCAGTGTGGTGGAATGTTAGTTAGTTGGTAACGTTAGCTAACGTTAAGTTTACCTCAGAAAGCACATTGACTTTCCGAGTCAAACATTTGCCAAATTCAACCCTGTCATAATGTGCGCTAACGTTAGCTAACTAGCTCAGTGGTTCTCAACTCCAGTCCTGTTGAATGTTTTCGTTCCAACCCAGAACTAACACACCTGATTCAACTGTTCTAATAAGATAGGCATAGCTCTTGATTAGTTGAATCAGACCTGTCAGGCTGTCCTAATGCTTACTAACTAAATAATAGCTACATTTAACAAATGGAAATTATTCAATGTTGATAATACACATTTTGTTATATCATTTTAGATTCACTTTTAAAATATCTGGGACCATCTGCTGCATCAGTTGACAAGGAACCGCCATGCACCTCAGCTGTGCCGGCTTCCTCAGGTGAGTGCAATGTGTCAATAGATGTTCCTGATGATAAATAATTGAATGTGAAATCCAGTCAATATATTTGCTCTTGTGTGTTCTTTCTATATTTATAGACCTAGAACCACATGAAGGAACGTCAGAACAGCAAGCTGCTCATCCTGATGAGATGACCACTGATTCCACCCTGCCACTGACCACTGTGTCTGTTTGTTCTGGTGAGTACAATATGTCAATAGATGTTCCTGATGTGATGATAAATAATTGAATGTAAAAATGACTGTCGTGCCATTTCTAATCCAGCCAATATATTTGCTCTTGTGTGTTCTCTATATATGTATAGGCCCAGAACCACTGCAAGGAACGTCAGAACAGCCTGCTGCATCTCATCCTGATTGCACCACAGATTCCACCCATACACTCTTCTCAGGTGTGTGCCTGATGAATGTAAAGATGTTTAGCTATAAACCTAATTGTCCTCATGCTTTCAAATAATTGCTTTCTGTTTTTATTTACATTTTACACACTGTCCCAACCTTTTTGGAATTGGGGTTGTGTGTGTGTGTGTGTGTGTGTGTGTGTGTGTGTGTGTGTGTGTGTGTGTGTGTGTGTGTGTGTGTGTGTGTGTGTGTGTGTGTGTGTGTGTGTGTGTGTGTGTGTGTGTGTGTGTGTGTGTGTGTGTGTGTGTGTGTGTGTGTGTGTGTGTGAAGATATTGTGAATATGAGGTGAGAAAATGTGCTTCACATGCCCTCCAGATGCAGCAAAGACAGACGATCCACTACCAACCGATCCTGCTGAGTGCCCTTCACATCTCACAGACACAATGAGGACAGAGTTTGTTCGGAGAGGACCATATCAGATAACACCTGATTTCATTTTCCCAAGGAGAGATGATGGGAGAAGTTGCCACCACCAGTACTTCAGCAGGACCTTAGTAAATGGAGAAAGGATCAAAAGAAGTTGGGTGACATATTCAAAAAAGAAGAACAGTCTTTTTTGTTTTTGTTGTCAACTTTTATCTCCAAAACAAATTCATTTAACAAATGCAGGACTGTCGGATTGGAAAAATGCAAGTGCTGCTTTGACCAGCCATGAAAATAGTCCGGAACACCTGAACAATTTGGCGTCATGGAAAGAATTGGCAGTTCGATTAAAACAAGGTACAACAATAGACAAACAAGAGCAGGCCCTCCTTGAGGCAGAGAAGAGTCGGTGGAGAGCAGTGCTGACACGACTGGTTTCTATTGTACAGTCTCTGGCAGGGCGAAATATGGCATTGAGAGGAAAGACATAAATACTCCACTCTCCTTCAAATGGAAACTTTTTGAAAGAGGTTGAGCTTTTGGCGCAGTTTGACCCAGTGATGAAAGACCACATCCACAAGATTAAAAGTCAAACATCCCACCACAGCTACTTGGGCAAAACCATTCAGAATGAGTTGATTGAATGCATCAGTGGAAAGATTCTATCAACAATAGTGCAAGAAATAAAGAAATGCAAGTACTTTTCCCTCATTTTAGATTGCACCCCGGATGTTAGCCACACTGAACAGCTGTCAGTAGTCATCAGAATTGTGACACTGGAAGAAGACCCCCAGATTAAAGAGCACTTCATGGGATTCCTAGTAGCAGAGGAGTCCACTGGTGAAAGTTTGTCCGCCCTGATTTTGAAGAGGCTGGAGGAGTTGCAGATTGCCTTTGATGACTGCAGAGGACAGTCATATGACAACGGCGCAAATATGAGAGGGAAGAACAAGGGAGTACAGGCCAGGCTACTGCAGTTGAACCCAAGAGCTTTGTTTGTGCCTTGTGGGGCACATACACTCAATTTGGTCATTGCTGATGCTGCCAAAAGCTCCAAAGATGCCATATAATTTTTTGGCATTGTGCAGAAGCTATACTGCCTGTTTTCTGCCTCTACACAGAGATGGGCCATCCTCAAGAAACACGTCAACCTTTCACTCAAAATGTGGTCAGAAACCAGATGGGAGAGTAGAGTGAAAGCTGTGGAGCCTCTGCGATATGAAGCCGCAGCTGTGAGAGAGGCACTGCTTGCGGTGAGAAACCAGGCCAAAGACCCAATCATCAGGATTGAAGCCCAGTCTCTGGCAGAAGAAGTGGGGTCATTCCGCTTTTCACTGTGCACAGTGGTCTGGTATGACATGTTAAGTCAAATTCAGCAGGTGAGCAAAGTCCTGCAGTCCCAAACAATGCAAGTGGATGTAGCAGTAAGTCTACTGAAAAAGACTGAAAAAGCTCTCAAATCCTACAGAGCCACAGGCTTTGTGGCTGCACAAACATCAGCCAAGGACATGTGTGAAGACATGAATGTGGATGCAGTCCTTGTGCAAAAGCGGCTGAAGTCAACAAAGAGGCACTTCTCATATGAGTCTCCTGATGAGCCATTGAGGAATGCCTTGCAAAATCTGGAGGTTACGTTCTTTAACGTGGTGGTAGATGCTGCAGTGTCAGCACAAAAGGAGAGGTTTACCACTCTTGAACATGTGCAAGACAAGTTTGGCATTCTGTACAACTTCCCAGACCTGCCACACCAAGAGCTGATGAAGCAAGCAGAGGCACTTGCACACACCTTAAGCCATGGAGGGCAATCTGATTTGGATGGGAAGGAGCTGGCTCAGGAGTTGGAAAATGTACCTGACTTGCCATCAAAGAGCATGACAATTCTTGAGTTGTTGAAATTCATACACACAAAGCAGCTCACCGAAATATATCCCAACTTGTGTATTGCTCTGCGGATCAGTGCAACGCTACCAGTAACAGTAGCTTCAGCCGAGAGGAGTTTTTCCAAATTAAAACTCTTGAAAACATACCTGAGGTCCACCATGGCTCAAGAACGCCTCAGTGGTCTGGCTGTAATCAGTATTAACCATGAGGTTGGTGGTCAGATTTCATATGATGATGTGATTGATGACTTTGCAGCGAGGAAGGCCAGAAGGATTGCACTGTAAATGGAAACCAGTAGGAGCTAATATGTAGGCCAACCTTGTGTGATGATAGGGAGTGGAATGTAAATAGTTCTTGAGACAAAGTGAATTTGTAATTTTTATGTATTTGTTTGTTTATTTAGCATATTATATTTTGATTATTTGACATGTGTAACATATTTTACAATACATAATTTTCTTTTAAAGCAAATGTGCACGTTATTTTATTGTTTGTTATTGTTATTATTATTATTGTTTGTTAGCTAAGTTGTTTGTTTTAATTCTTTAGTGTGCACTTTACATTTCTTCTTAATTTTCTTTGAAAGCAAATTTGCACATTCTTTTATTGTTTGTTATTGATATTATTATTGTTTGTTAGCTAAGTTGTTTATTTGTTTTAATTCTTTAGTGTGCACTTTACATTTATTCTTAGCTCTTGTTCTTGCTTGTAATAAATAAAGCTGCAGTACTTTACTGTATAACTGTTAAGATGTTTTGATATTTTTTTGGGGGGGGGGCACAGTGGTGAAGCTCGCCAAAATGTGCTAGGTCCGCCCCTGTGTGGTGTTCACGGGTAGGACTACGTTATAGGAAGAGCTTTCCTCCAGTGGCCGTTTCATGGCGTGTCCCGGACCGGCAAAAAGCGCGTTGCTCCACATCTTTCTGTTGTCTAGAGATGGAGCCCAGTAGCTGCGAAGCGATGACTCGTTTTTATGTCCGCCAGCGGACATGATTTCTCTGGCCTCCAACCCTGCCTCCGCCAGCCGCTGTATGCATTCATCAATACTGAGGCCCCCCAACAAATCAAAATTAACTTTAAAATCGGACATTTTGTAGCTACCGATTTCCAAAGAGAGACAATGTATAACAGTGTAACGGTTGTGTGTCGCTAAACGTCGCTATGGAAACCACACGATGTAGGCTCATGGAAGTAGTTTCGGTAGGCTAGTGGCGTGTAGGCCACTGGATACTTAGTGATTAGGCACGTTCTATTTAATCGTTGTTTGATCGTGGAATCAAACACGCCTATTGACCAATCAGAGAGCTTGCTCAAACCTATGTGTTATAGAATATAGGTTGAGGTTGTTCTAGGCTGTTGCTTGGCGTGGCGAGAATATTGCTCCACTTTCTCCGGTCCCCGAGAACGCTCATAATTTCTCTGCTTTGTTTCAAGACCCGCATCAGAAAGCTTTTGAATGGTGGTACTTTTCCAGTTGGTCTACCTGCTCTTCACGTAGCTCTGCATGTCGTCGTTTAGGTGCATTTTTTCTGGAGATAGGCACTGCTCAATCCACTCCTCCATAGTGAGACACCCCGGAGGTCGAAGTTAATCTTAAATGTTGCCATTTCATGCTTTGTAAGTTTGTTTCCGAACGGAAGAAATGTAAATATATTTATAAAACTGACAAGTCAAATCAAGCAATCTGATTGGTCGATAGCGTTTTTGCGGACCTCTTTGATTACAGATTTGAAAACATCGTTGCTTGCTTTAAAGTAGCACAATTCATGATGTCAAATCTTGGAAAGTATCTAGATATCCCTGCCCTAATGCCAAAGGAACTGCACACTGAATATGTTTTGCCGTTTGATGTCTATGTCTGGACCGCTGTGTAAAAAGGAGGGTTTCTGCCCCGTTACTTCTCCGCTGCTTTCGTGTTCCAGTTTGAAAAGCAGTTTGCTTTTCAGCCCAACAGTATACTGTTTTTCTCAGACGCGGAGGGATACTGACTTGTTGTGAAAAGTAATTTAAAATTCTACCCGTGGTATACGCTCAGTATATCACGGCTAAGAACCAATCAGATTGCTTGATTTGACTTGTCCGTTTTATAAGTCACCATAATCATCCAATCACATCAGGTTGTCCATCATGTCTGTGCAGATTCATCCTTTCGTTTCCATCCAATCAGAAAATATATCATTTATCCTCGTTAGTGAAAAGCAAATGAAGTACCTTACGTGTAAATGTAACCCTGGCTATAGAAATGCTGTGTTTACTTGTAAAGGACAAAACAGCAATATGAACAATCATACAGCAGTCAGTGTAGCAGAAATGTGTTATGTATCTAAATGCTATTCTTAAAAAAAAATAACAGCTTTCGTTTGTGCTATTATCTGAGACTGCTTCACGTAATCCTTTTGGAAATAATTTGCAATTTTCGATATCCATTTTATTTGGTTCTGTCCTCAGAAAAAGCTATATATCTTTAAGCAATTTACTCACTTTTTTGTAACACAACATTTGCTTCATTATGGCAATCAATTTCTAAAAGAAATAATGAATGTATAGACTCTTCCTTTTCCCCCTTTTCCACTGTCACTCAATCATTTCATTAATGTCATTTCATGTCTTAACTTCTTAAAGTATTTGTTTATTTACTGTGAGAAAACCTTTTCAAAGTGACTATATTGTACATTTAAGAAGATGTTTAGAAACGGTGTTCTTCAGTATTTTTGGTTCGAGGAATATTTAAATGATTGCCATATAGGAGAGAGAATGGAGATATCGGCAAAGTATTGTTCTGTCTTTTTTTCTTGCTGTGACTTCAGTGCAGTTGAGTGTTTTCTAGGCTGTTCCACTGTAACTGTAATTAAAGCATTGTCTCTAGAAATGATATGTTTAGGACTGGTGTCTCAGCATTTATAGACATGTTCTATTTCTATTTTGAAGGTAATTTCCCTGCAGCTCTGTACTGCCATTTCTCTCTCTGGTGTCACAACTGTCCACTAGAGACCGCTGCAGCTCCTGAGATTTAACACTGATGCTTTCTTACTGCTGTTGAATACATTCCAGTAAGTTCAAAAATATTATTAATGCCACTATTCAAAAAAGATCTGTTTGTTTTATGGCACCCATTATGCCATTGTAAAATCAACACAGTGCCCTCTTCTTAAGGAATGAACGTCCCACATGCTGTTTCCCTTTGTGGACATTTTATTTTGTGCTTATCTTAAGAAGCTGTTTGATTTCAGTATATTATTCTTAAAACTGTGCAATGGTTTTGTTGACATTGTGTCTAGAGAAAATAACTTGTACTCTTTGATGCTGAAATGTACTTTGCCTTAGTTTCAAGAAAATTAAAGGTATAAAAAAAAAAACAGAGTGTGAGACGGGTTTCTTCCCTCTTAGTCTTCTTCCCCATTTATAAATAGATATCATGTCCACTTCCTACTGTCCTTCCTACATGACACCTACTGAACAATTTCATAACAGCTGTTTATATCCTGAAGCAGTGGTGGTGGATAGTAACTAAGTACATTTACTCAGTTACTGAACAATATTGAGGTAATTTACTTGAGTATTTACTTTTCCTGCTACTTTATACTTATAATCAAATTGTTCATGTATAATTATAGAGCATTATTGGCCCCTATGATAAATGTACAAGCTACCCTGCAGTATACAAAGGTAAAATTGCTTCCGATTTATCAGAGGCAACATTTGAGCATAAATGGATTGTGATTTATGATTTAAAAATATATGATACATTTTTCTGAATATTACGTTTTTCAGGTAGTCCTACTTTTACTTTTACATTACATTACATTACATTGCATTTAGCTGACGCTTTTATCCAAAGCGACTTACAATAAGTACATTCGACCAAGAAGATACAACATTGAAGAAAACAGAATCATATAAGTACATCAGGTTTTATAGAGGCAAACATTTCAAGTGCTAATCAACTGGCTATAGATAAGCCAGCCCTTTATTAGTATATAAGTGCTTTGTTAGTAATTCTATCGCTCGAAGTGGAGTCGAAAGAGATGAGTTTTCAGTCTGCGCCGGAAGATGTGTAAGCTTTCTGCTGTCCTGATTTCAATGGGGAGCTCATTCCACCATTTTGGAGCCAGGATAGCAAACCCACATGTTTTTGCTGATGGGAACTTGGGTCCCCCTCGCAGTGCGGGTACAGCGATCTGTTTGGCCGATGCAGAGCGAAGTGCACGCGCTAGGGTGTATGGTTTAACCATGTCCTGGATGTAGGAAGGGCCAGATCCATTCGCAGCATGGTATGCAAGTACCATTGTTTTGAAGTGAATTCTAGCAATTACTGGAAGCCAGTGAAGTGAGCGGAGGAGCGGAGTGGTGTGGAAAAATGTTGGAAGGTTGAAGACCAGACGAGCCGCTGCATTCTGGATGAGCTGCAGAGTTCGGATGGCACATGCAGGTAGACCAGCCAGGAGGGAGTTGCAGTAGTCTAGGCGTGAGATGACGAGAGCCTGGACCAGAACCTGCGCTGTTTTCTGGGTCAGCTGGGGACGTATCCTCCTGATGTTGTAAAGAGTGTATCTGCAGCAGCGGGTTGTAGCAGCGATGTTTGCAGTGAAGGACAGTACAATATCTGAGTACTTCTACTTTTACTTAAGTACAAGGTCTGAGTAATTCTACTTTTAATTAAGTAAAATATCTGAGTAGGCCTACTTCTACATTTACTCAAGTACAAGATCTGAGTACTTCTACTTTTACTCAAGTAGGCTACAAGATCTGAGTACTTATTCCACCTCTGCAGCTTACAATAAGTCAATCAACCACGAGGATGCAAACTCCAAACAGCACGAATCCTGCAAGAAAATTAGCTTCAGATATGCCAAACATTTGTAATTGCTATACAGATATTTGATTTGTGTACTGCGACCTGTTTATTTATTTTCCGTTTTTCCTTTATGATTATTTTCTGTTAGTTATAAAAGTTTTTTTTTGAAAGAGTGGTTTTATTATTGATCCAGTAGTAGGTGTTAAGGCAGCGTCTAGATGCCAATCGTTCTTAAAACCAAAAAGAAGAAATCCTTCCCGCTTTTATTTTGACGTCATCAAACCGCACCGGAAGTGAAGGTCCCAGCTCTTTCTAACCTGGATCGAGGTGGCTACCCGTTGCTACAGTTCTCTCTCTCTGTGTTTGAGAAAGTGTGTGTGAGCTCCAGCACTGCTGATCCATCATCTGTGTGTTTGGATAAACCTCTGAATGGACTGTGTGCTCTTTTTTCTGGAGCGTTTACCTCGGACTATAGGAGCTAGTTTAGCATGCTAGCTGGAAACACGTTAGCAACACTAGTCAGATTGAGAGTTTGATTTAAGAGAAACGGTGTGTTGAACGGAGTTTGCAGGAAAAGGTGATCTAGTAAACATGAGTAAAGTCCAAATGCTGCTGTCGTTGAAGAAGCAGCGACTCACTGCTGCTGTTGAAGATATATTTGCTCTGTTTGAAAAAACGATAGCAGAGTACGAGGAGGAGCGGTCTCTTTCCAAAGAGGAGAACAAGAAACTCCAGAAACTACTGGACTCTGTTTTACAGCCTCAGCTTCGGATACACAGAGCAGGTATGTTCCCTTTACCCTTAATTAACACTTTACACTCTTCAGTAGCACTTTATTGTCACATTAATAACCCTTTAGAGTAGACCCTTTATCAGCACTTGCTGCAGGTAGTAGATCCTGAAGTAAAAGTACAAACACCACACTGTGGAAATACTCCATTACAAGTTAAAGTACTTCATTCATATCTTATTTAAGTAAAATTATGTAAGTATTATTAGACGCATGTACTTTATTATAATAATTAAAATGTATTACGGAAGAGCAAACCTACCAAAAATAAATATATTTATTAGGGGTGCACCGAATGGGAAATTCTTGGCCGAAACTGATACTGAAAATAGGAAACAGTTGGCCGAAAACCGAATGCCGAAAGGCCGAAAATGATTAATAGAAATATATATATATATATATATATAATGTATACATTTTTTACCAATGTTGTTCAGCTGCCTGATTATGGAAAAATAAATGATTATGGCTAAACTTAACTTAAATAATAATCACTATTATGGGTCCATAAAACATTTATTCAACACTTTTGAATGCATACAGTACATTAATTCCAAGTCAAGTGCATTTTCTTTTCTCTGTAGGAGAATTACAACAAAGTGCATTCAGAACAAAGCCAAGGTGCTTTAAAACTGCATAAACATCTAGGCCAGTAGGCCTACAACAAAATAGTGTAAATAAAGACTGTAACAGCCAGGCCTTCAACAACAACAAATGCACCTATAAGTGCATGCATACAAATGTGCAAACTGGATAAATCCACATGAATGTAACTATTTACAAATGAAATTACAATTGAATTTCAAGAATCTGTAAATAAGGCTGTCTGTCCTCATAAGCAAAGTAGTAAACATTGTATAAAGATACATAAAGTGAAAACTGGATACAAAATCCACAATCAATTACAAATTAAATTAGAATTTCAAGAATCTGCAAATAAGGTGGTCTGTCCTCATGAGCAATGTAAACAACATTGTATCATTTAGATACCGAAAGTACAATATATTGAACACTGTGCTGCTGTCATTTCCCCCTAATGATAACCTGAGATGGTGAATTATAACTCACAATGAAAATTGTTCAGGAAAGTGGGTATAGAGTAGACATGTAGAACTAGATACGTTTATGATAAGCCAGCCTTGTCTACTTATTAAGGAAAAGTGGGAGGTTCTTTTTAATGAACAGTAGCTTCTCTGCTTTATCTCCCATAAGTCTGTTCCTCTTCTCATCAAGCACATGAGAGGCAGCGCTGAACAGTCTCTCGCTGTCAGTGCTTTTGATTTGATCTTACTCCGCATATTTGTCCGGGTGTTTTGATTTCAAGTGGTGGAGTAATCTCTAAGTGGTGAAAGTCTTTGCAGTTACACCCCCTCGAGAAATGTCAGCTGAACACGTTTTACAAATCGCAATCCGCGCCTCTTTCTCTGATATTTTTAAATATCTCCAAGCGGCAGACATGTTGGCTGTGAGCCAGCCGCGAGCATATCGCCGCGTTTTGATTACGTCATCACAACAACACGTTAGCTTACCAACGTAACCCTGTTTTCTGACATTCGGTGATATCTTTTCGGTGCTAGAACCCTTTCGGCCGAAAGCCGAAAGGGCCTTTTTAACCATTTTCGGCCGATAATTTTCGGCGGCCGAATATTCTTTGCATCCCTAATATTTATAAAAATACTAGGGGTGCACCGAATGGGAAATTCTTGGCCGAAACCGATACCAAAAATAGGAAACAGTTGGCCGAAAGGCCGAAAATGATTAATATTATATTATATATTATATTAATGTTGTTCAGCTTCCTGATTATGGAAAAATACATGATTATGGCAAAACTTAACTTAAATAATAATCACTTTTGAATGCATACAGTACATTAATTCCAAGTCAAGTCCATTTTCTTTTCTCTGTAGGATAACTACAACAAAGTGCATTCAGAACAAAGCCAAGGTGCTTTAAAACTGCATAACCATCTAGGCCAGTAGGCCTACAACAAAATAGTGTAAATAAAGACTGTAACAGCCAGGCCTTCAACAACAACAAATGCACCTATAAGTGCATGCATACAAATGTGCAAAATGGATAAATCCACACTATTTACAAATGAAATTACAATTGAATTTCAAGAATCTGTAAATAAGGCTGTCTGTCCTAATAAGCAAAGTAGTAAACATTGTATAAAGATACATAAAGTTAAAACTGGATACAAAATCCACAATCAATTACAAATTAAATTAAAATTTCAAGAATCTGCAAATAAGGTGGTCTGTCCTCATGAGCAATGTAAACAACATTGTATCATTTAGATACCGAAAGTACAATATATTGAACACTGTGCTGCTGTCATTTCCCCCTAATGATAACCTGAGATGGTGAATTATAACTCACAATGAAAATTGTTCAGGAAAGTGGGTATAGAGTGGACATGTAGAACTAGATAAGCTTATGATAAGCCAGCCTTGTCTACTTATTAAGGAAAAGTGGGAGGTTATTTTTAATGAACATTAGCTTCTCTGCTTTATCAGCCATAAGTCTGTTCCTCTTCTCATCAAGCACATGAGAGGCAGCGCTGAACAGTCTCTCGCTGTCAGTGCTTGTGATTTGATCTTACTCCGCATATTTGTCCGGGTGTTTTGATTTCAAGTGGTGGAGTAATCCCGAAGTGGTGAAAGTCTTTGCAGTTACACCCCCTCGAGAAATGTCAGCTGAACACGTTTTACAAATCGCAATCCGCGCCTCTTTCGCTGATATTTTTAAATATCTCCAAGCGGCAGACATGTTGGCTGTGAGCCAGCCGCGAGCATGGTCGCGCGCCGTGCTTGTCGCCGCGTTTTGATTACGTCATCACAACAACACGTTAGTTTACCAACGTAACCCTGTTCTCTGACATTCAGTGATATTTTTTCGGTGCTAGAACCCTTTCGGCCGAAAGCCGAAAGAGCCTTTTTAACCATTTTCGGCCGATAATTTTCGGCGGCCGAATATTCGGTGCATCCCTAGTTTGAAGCTTGTAACGGCATAACAAGCGGAGAACGGAGTAACTTAACGTCACAACTAGGGCTGCAACGATTAGTCGACATAATCGACGACGTCGATCATAAAAATTCGTCGACGCGGAATTTTAGTGTCGACGCGTCGTATAAAAACAATCGGAGAGCCGGTAACGTTAATTCAAAACTGCGCAAATGTTCATTTGTAACTGCAATGCACTACAGGAAGTGCTGGGGGCAGTATACTCTCCATTGTCTGCCATGACTGCATTCTGTACTAACAACAAAGAAGAAAGAATACGAACGATGGCGGAAAGGAGAGAGAATGAGGGTGATGAAGAGCTCAAAAAAGCGAGACCGAGAGTTTCAAAAGTGTGGGAGTATTTCACAGACGACAAGCCAAAGAAGTCAGTGAAATGCAGAATTTTTAAAGGGGAATTGGCATTCCACGGCAGCACTACAGTGATGCACGAGCATTTAAAACGCAAGCACCCTGGAACCGTGAGGACTGCTACTTTGGATCATGGGTAAGTTTGAGCAAGTTAGCCATAGTCATGTTTACGTTAGCTTACATGTTGGAAAACAGAACGTCTCATGGTTAATGCTTGCTAAGCAAACGCTATTTCAGTTATGTTGAGGCTGCGTGTCCACCAACGAGCTGCTAAACAGCGCCAAGCTTACAGCGTAGTAGAGCACACTAGAGCTTTATGGACGCTGTAATTAATTCCAAACTTAAAATAATAATTAACAAGGGTCTGCGAAATGACAAGAATAAAATGCGATTGAATTGATCCTGGGACTGGACAACAGGGTGACATTCACAGGTGTGCAGACTTGAGGTAAAACATGCACTGGAGCCCGGAAAAGGAGCCGTGCCCACAGGAAGCAGAGATGGAGGGTGTGACAGAAATAATCGTTAGATTAGTCGACTAATCGAAAAAATAATCGACCGATTAGTCGACTACCAAAATAATCGTTAGTTGCAGCCCTAGTCACAACAGGCATAACAGCCGTTGTTTCCCGTGAGTACAGTAATCCAAACAAAAATATCTTCCCTCCGTAGTATTTTCATCATTTGCTCCGCTAATAATCAATCAGATCGATGGATTCCAGAGAAGAGAAAACTTTAAAGGCATTTTTCTCAAAATGATGACTCTGTAACAGTCATTATATATAATGTATATAACTGTTTGTTACAGCAAAATATGTCACATTATATATAATGTGACATATTTTGCTTAATATTTGGAGTAGCCTACAAAAACAATCCTGATATCATTAAAAAGCTAGCGATGGAGCAGGTCACTTTGCATTAGGTTAAATAAAGCAGGCAGACATAACAAGAAGAATATGTAAATTGTAACCCAATCAAATAGGACATTTTCACACCATTCAAATGTATCCATGTAAATTACAACCAATAAAAAAGCTTAGATTTGTTTATTTGTTACGTTGTTCTGTGTGTCAGCCGTTAACCTAGATAGAAAGAATATATAGCCTACACTTGCAAACATGTCAGAAGAACCAGCGCAGAAGAAAACGAAATACAGTCAATCTAAACTTAAATTTAACAATTGGAAGGTCACATCCCTGACATCCACATCTCCGGAGCCTGGACCTTCTTCAAACAGCGAAGCCAGATGAACCCAAAAGCAGTAGCTCTACGGCCGCAGAAACTGTCAAAACCGCCGCCCCCACCGCCGCCGTTGTTGAACCGTAACAGGCTGGTTCCGACTGCCTGGAGGTTTGTTGTCGGGACATTGAGGGGGGGTAAAGCTGTACAGCTAACTATTGGAAAAAAGGAGACCGCTAGTAGATTATTTGGGCAAAGAGAAGGTACTTCAACGCAGAATGGTACAAAAGCAGAGAGTGGTTAATTCTTTGCAAAACCACTAAAGTGATAAATTGCGATGTTAACGAGCTCATGATAACCTCATATTTTTTTAACTTAGTATCATACCTGTAGTCTAGAAAAAGGTAAATGTGTGCATTTTATTATAAAGTTGTGTATATCTACAGACTGTTTCAAAAACTAAGAAGCTTATAAACATCAGGTTTAAAACTAAAAGAGCTTTACAAAAAAGTAACTCAATTAAAGATGTTTGGAGTTTCATTTGAGTTATTCATTTAAATTTTTTGTCAAAGAGATGCTGATTTGAAACTGTTGTTAGGCCTACATATTACAGTATTTCCTGTTTCTGCCAGAGACAATGGAGTTTGTCCCAAAGCTTGCCGCTGTATTTACTCCCTCCATCTGACAGGAGGGAGCCTCATGTGTCACTCCACGGAGTTCACTCCGTCACGGAGGGGGAGTGGGTAGGGTGTAAGGCGTGGTTTGGGATTGGGCCATGCACACGCACTTTTTTTGGCCCCCTCACTTCTAAAATGAATCTGGCGCGCCTGCTTTGCTAACATGGCAACATAAGGATATTTGGCGTTTGTAATAGCTTTGGCTCGGTCTGAACTTTTTGCGAATGGTGGAGGCTTAAATGCTAGCGGGAGTTGGGTTTGCACTTCAGTATTTTTTCTTTTGGTACCGGTGATATTCACGTTCGGGTGATAACTTTTCGAAAGGGTGTGCAAGTTTGATGTATTGCCAGCCGCGTAACCTATTTTAGTTGAAAAATGCTGACAAAAAGCGTTGGTTCGGTCCACCTGTCTTTGTCCGTCATCCTTGTACGTAACTGCGAAACCAAAATGTTCCCAAACCGGAGACTTCAATGATGCTGGAGGATTTTCGAGCTCAACTTTATCTGCGTTCGCCATTTCGACAGTTCCTCAAATTACTGACTACATTTGAACGCATCCCTGTGACCAGCTCTCATAGTATGCCTCTCGTCCAATGAAATGACTTGCTCGCTCTATGACGCGTTGAACCCAATGTGAGCAAATGACTCCGAATAATTTCGGTACGTGTACCGTTACACCACTTCTGAAGAGTGCACGTTAAAGGTCCCATGTCATGCTTTTCCGGTTATTACCCGTCCCCTTGTGTGTTTTGTAGCTTTTTCTGCAAACGGTCTGCAAAGTCACAAACCCTTAAAGTACACCCTGTAGCGAGTAAAACTCTAACACAGAGAATACGTGTCTATTGTTAAGACCCGCCTTCTACTCCGTGGTAGCGGCTCGTGGGGAGACCCGCAACATAAAATAATACACGCAAAAACCAGTACTTGATAACAATCATTTATTGAAGTACAGCCGTTTACTCACACAAGCAATCCGGCAAACGAAAAGAGGTCTGGAGGACTGGCCAAAAGAAACAAACAGAAGGAGGGAACCCGAGCCAGCCACACCACGGGCCGTAGGACCCAGAGTTTCCCTCCCCTAACCAGAAATCAAATAAATACCCTATAGGAAACAAAATAAAGCCGCAGAAACTGACCTCCAGGCTAAACATAAAAAAATCTGCAGATAAATGGTCTACAGCTCAAAAGTAGCAGAGAGATAATTAAAGGCGAGTGTCTCCCAGCATTAGGATAGGCGAGACCTCCTTCTCCTCCAGTTTCTCCTTATAATACGGCTGAGTGGAATTAGTTACACCTGGGCAGAGGCGGAGCCAGGGGCAGACCAGGTGCACCTGAGACAGAAAAGACAACTGGGGAGCATCTATACTGCCCCAGAACGTCTCGTTGGAGATTTTGGAACATTGAACAATATAAATCTATTCTAGTAGACCTCAACAATAGAATTACGATCAGTAAAAATGGCCATGTCATGGGACCTTTTAAGATTGTCTGCTCCTTGAGCTCTGTGATCATTTATGTGGGCTCTAATCTGAGGTGCTTTGATTTGCAGTTTCAGTGTTTCCCCTAGGATGGAGTCATAGCAGCGGTGCTAAGTCACGTGGGCCCAGCATAATGTGAGCACGTGGAATCTTTTAGTATGTGCACGTGCGAAGTGCGCCCCGCCAATTTGTTTCTATGTGTCTGCCAGCACAAGAAAGGCTCTTGAGACCTAGTACCAGGGCCGGTACTAGCCAATTTGCTGCCCTATGAGAGATTTTATATATAAAGAATAAAGGAAAAATCTCTACTAAAGACGAATACACTACAAAAACAGAAACTTCTTGACATAGGTAATATACGTAAAAATTGCTTCAAATCTATTCAGTATTGTATGATTGATACATGTTTGAATTGGGGGGTAGACATCACATCCTCTAGGGAGGTCCAGGGGTATGCTCCCCCGGGAAGATTTTTTTTAACATTTTAAAGTAAAATGTTTCAATCTGGTGCACTTTGAGCACACAATTACTAGAGACCTGATCTAGGGGGTACAACTCTTAAACACCCATATGAAAAAGATCGGTTTACATTTTAATAATCAAATAAGTATATGAACATAACCAATAACCTACCATAGCCAATAACAAATAAATGTAACTTATTTTATTTTTCATTCATATCTTATTTGACCTAGTTAACATGTATTTATTTATGCATATTCTTGTATCCCTCCAACTTTAAACAATATTTTTGGTTTACTGTCCTATAGTATACATTGGAATGATTTCAAACCTGTTTTTATTTATCCTAATAGTGCCTTGGAAATATGTGTTTAGACTAAAATTAGCTATCTTAACACTCAGAAGAACCAGCACCTTACCGTGGTAGAGAGGTTTGTGTGCCCTGATGAACCTGGGGGCTGTGTTGTCCGGAACCTTGTGTTCCTGGTAGGGTATCCCATGGCAAATTGGTGTCAGGCAAGGGGCCAGACTAAGAGTGGTTCACAAGACCTCATGAAAGATGACACACTAAGTGAGGATATCCGGCCCGGAGGAAGCCCGGGGTCCCCTTCTGGAGCCAGGCCCAGAAGGAGGACTCGTCGGCGAGTGTCTGGTGGCCGGGCTTGCCATGGAGCCCGGCCGGGCATAGCCCGAAAAGGCAACGGGCAACACCTCTGCTTCTCCGTCCCGCGGGCCCACCACCTACGGGAAAAAGCGGTGGGTTCGGGTGCGCTGCCAGAAGGGTGGCAGTGAAGGCAGAGGGTCTCGACGGACCAGACCCGGGCGACAGAAGCTGGCTTTGGGGACGTGGAACGTCACCTCTCTGGGGGGGAAGGAGTCGGAGCTTATGCGGGAGGTGGAGCGTTACCAGTTGGATCTGGTTGGGCTCACCTCTACGCACAGCGTCGGCTCTGGAACCTTATTTCTGGATAGGGGTTGGACTCTATTCTTCTCCGGAGTTGCTCAAGGTGTGAGGCGCCGGGCGGGTGTGGGGATACTCACAAGTCCCCGGTTGGGTGCTTCGTTGTTGGAGTTTACCCTAGTCGACGAGAGGGTCGCCTCCCTACGCCTGCGGGTTATGGGGGGGAAAACTCTGACTGTTGTGTGTGCTTATGCACCCAACAGCAGTTCAGAGTATACGGCCTTCCCTGGAAAGAGTCCTGTATGGGGCTCCTGAAGGGGACTCTTTAATCTTGCTGGGAGACTTCAACTGTGGGCAATGATGGAGACACTTGGAGGGGAGTGATTGGGAGGAACGGCCCCCCTGATCTGAACCGGAGTGGTGGTTTGTTACTGGACTTCTGTGCTAGTCATGGATTGGCCATAACAAACACCATGTTCGAACATAAGGATACTCATGAGTGTGGTACCAGAGCACCCTAGGCAGAAGGTCCATGATCGATTTCGTTATCGTATCATCGGACCTGAGGCCGTATGTTTTGGACACTCGGGTAAAGAGAGGGGCGGAGTTGTCAACTGATCACCATCTGGTGGTGAGTTGGGTCGAGTGGCGGGGGAAGCCTCTGGATAGACCTGGTAAGCCCAAACGTGTAGTTTGGGTGAACTGGGAACGTCTGGAGGAGACCCAAGTTCAGGAGGCCTTCAACTCACACCTCCGGCGGAGCTTTTCGGGCATTCCTGTGGAGGTTGGGGACATTGAACCAGAGTGGTCGGTGTTAAAAGCCTCTATTGCCGAAGCCGCGGCGGGGAGCTGTGGTCTCAAGGTCCTAGGTGCCTCAAGGGGCGGTAACCCTCGAACTTCCCGGTGGACACCGGTGGTCAGGGAAGCCGTCCGATTGAAGAAGGAGGCCTTCAGGGATTTGTTATCCCGGGGGACTCCCGAGGCAGTTGCAAGGTACCGACAGGCCCGAAGGACAGCAGCCTCAGCCGTGGCCGAGGCAAAGCAGCGGGTGTGGGAGAAGTTCGGAGAAGACATGGAAAAGGACTTTCGGGCGGCACCAAAGTTGTTCTGGAAAACTGTCCGACACCTCAGGAGGGGGGAGCAGGGAACCATCCAAGCTGTGTACAGTAAGGATGGGACGATGTTGACCTCAACTGATGGAGTGTTAGGGCGTTGGAAGGAACACTTTGAGCAACTCCTGAACTGGACAACTCCGCCCTCTATGTTAGAGGCAGAGCTGGAGTATGACGGGGGATCGACACCAGTCTCCCGGGGGGAGGTCACTGAGGTCGTCAAACAACTTCACAGTGGCAAAACCCCGGGGGTGGATGAGATCCGCCCAGAAAAACTGAAGGCTCTGGGTGTTGAGGGACTGTCATGGATGACACGTCTCATCAACGTTGCGTGGAAGTCGGAAACAGTACCGAAGGAGTGGCAGACCGGGGTGGTCGTTCCCCTTTTTAAAAAGGGGGATCAGAGGTAGGGCTGTGCAATTTAAACGATCCTGCGATATATATCGATATTTTGTTTCCCGAGAAAGTATCGATATTTCAGCCGCGGGTATCGATACATTAACTCCCATTCAAATCCCCCGTGTTCCGCCTGGCACTCTGCTCGCTGCCCATTCCCCCCCGTTCGCTTTGCATGAAGAGCGGTTACGTCAGCCAGCCGAGCCGCTAGTGTTGCTGTAGAGCATTTCTAGATACACAGACGCCGGTGTCTTCTTCTCGCAGTGACTGCGAAGCGGTTCAGGAGAATGGCGGCAAACATTAACCACACTGGAGAGGGTCTTCTCTACCGCTGGAGATATCGGCCCAATCCCAAACCACTCCCTCGACGGAGTGAACTCCGTCTGTAGCCACACTCGCAGCTCAACGAGGCTCCCTCCTGTCAGATGGAGGGAGTAAATACAGCAGCAAGCTTTGGGACGGCCTCCCCTCTCTCCGGCAGAAACAGGAAATGCCGTAACTGTATGTAACAACGGTTTCAAATCAACATCTCTTAGACAAAAAGTTTAAATTAATAACTCAAATAAAACTCCTAACATCTTTCATTGTGTTTCAAAGCTCTTTTAGTTTTAAACCTGATGTTTATAGGCTTCTTAGTTTTTGCAACGGTCTGTAAATATACACAACTTTATAATAAAATGCACACATTTACCTTTTTCTAGACTAAACACAGGTATGATAAGTTAAAACATATGAGGTTATCATGAGGTTGTTAACATCGCAGTTTATCAGTGGATGTTTGCTGGAACTACTTGTTAACAGCTTGAAAGCAGCGGACACACACAGCGCGACTCCGGTCAGGTAGAGACCGGTCTCAAGTCAGCACCGCTGCAGACTCGCTGTTTGAGGGCTTGATAGCCTACTCCCCCTCCACACTCGTAGGCGGACCCTCCGCGTGAACGCGCAAACGGAGGGGTAGGGTGTAGGGGGCGGTTTGGGAATGGGCCATCGTCACTGCTCAGAGAAGTGCACTTCTCCCAGACCACGTTGATCAGATTATATTCCTGAACAAAAATCTGAAGAGAATGTAGATGCAGTTATGTAGAGAGGAGCCTTTCTATTTAGTGTTTTTGGCTTAAATGTTACTCCTTTGGACTTGAATTATTGGCAGTTACATTTTACATTAAATGTTGTTCTTAGTGACTTGAACTATTGGCTACCTCATATTCTGTGTTAAGCTAAAAATGCTGTAAAAGAATCTGTTCAGAACAGGCCACCTGCTGCACCTTTTAATTCTCCATTGTCCATTGTGATACTGCACTTTATGTACTTACGTTTCAAAGGCTTGTAAACTACAGTTGGCACTGTTTCAATAAATGAAACAAATGTTCTCACCACATCTTTTGAGTCATTTTGTCCAGCATTTGCAAGCTGTAGACTCTGTCTAGTCAGAGCCATATATTGTATAATTGATGCTTTCAGTTTTCAGTTGAATTAATTCAATCCAAGTCAATGGAACACTGACAAGATGTCACCAAAATCACACTGTCCCTTTAAAATCTTTCAGAAAATGATGTAAGTGTATCGAATTATATCTAATCGAATCGTATCGTTGGCTGAATATCGTGATATATCGTATCGTGAGCTCAATATCGTGTATCGTATCGTGAGATTAGTGTATCGTTACAGCCCTAATCAGAGGGTGTGTGCCAATTAGAGAGGCATCACACTACTCAACCTCCCCGGGAAAGTTTACTCTAAGGTACTCGAAAGGAGGGTCAGGCCGATTGTCGAACCTCAGATTGAGGAGGAACAATGCGGATTCCGTCCTGGTCGTGGAACGACGAATCAGCTTTTTACTCTCGCAAGGATCCTGGAAGGGGCCTGGGAGTACGCTTATCCAGTCTACATGTGTTTTGTAGACTTGGAGAAGGCGTATTACCGGGTTCCCAGGGAGTTACTGTGGGAGGTGCTGCGGGAGTATGGGGTGAGGGGGTCTCTACTCAGGGCCATCCAATCTCTGTACTCCCAAAGCGAGAGCTGTGTCCGGGTCCTCGGCAGTAAGTCGGACCCATTTCCGGTGAGGGTTGGCCTCCGCCAAGGCTGCGCTTTGTCACCAATCATGTTTGTAATATACATGGATCGGATTTCGAGGCGTAGTCGTGGGGGAGGGGGTCTGCAGTTCGGTGGACTAAGGATTGCACCACTGCTTTTTGCAGATGATGTTGTTCTGATGGATTCATCGGTCAGCTTCAGCACTCACTGGATCGGTTCGCAACCGAGTGTGAAGCGGCTGGGATGAGGATCATCACTTCCAAATCTGAGGCCATGGTTCTCAGCAGGAAACCGATGGACTGTCTACTCCAAGTAGGGAATGAGTCCTTACCCCAAGTGACGGAGTTAAAGTATCTCGGGGTCTTGTTCTCGAGTGAGGGAACAATGGAGCGTGAGATGTGTCGGAGAATCGGAGTAGCGGGAGCGGTACTGCAGTCGCTTTACCGCACCGTTGTGAAGAAAAGGGAGCTGAGCCAGAAGGCAAAGCTCTCTGTCTACCGGGCCATTTTCGTTCCTACCCTCACCTATGGTCATGAAGGATGGGTCATGACCGAAAAAACGAGATCGCGGGTACAAGCGGCCGAGATGGGTTTTCTCCGCAGGGTGGCTGGTGTCTAGAGCCATATGAAATCCGTTTTATTATTTTCCAAATTCCATTTTATTTTTTGCCAAATTCCGTTTTTTCCGTTTTAATATTTCAGAATTCTGTATTTTGCTTTTTACGCTAATTTTACCATCAGAAATAGTGTCTAATAAGTGGGAATGAATAAATTTCCACAATTCAATAAGATATAACAGTCTTTTTTAATGTTTAAGTGCTACAGTTCAATTTTAAAGTGCTTATAAGCTTCAAGTAAAGAAAAAACTCTAAACAAAACATTCCCTTGGCTTCTGGCTTCTGAGTTAACACATTTTAAGCAAACTTTTCTCTCTGTGCTTCAAGTAAAAAAGATAAATAACTGTAAACAAAACACTCAATACAATAACTGTAAACACAATAACTGTAAACTGTTACGCTTTTCATTATAAATGAAAAAATGCATCAGAAAATATGTAACAACTTACTTAGTAACCTGAATTTAGTTGAAAACTTGAAACTAAAACAATAAAACGTGTTTCTGTTTCCCTGTAGTAGTATGACTAGTACTACTACTCCTTATTAGCTCCTGTCTGTCCATTTAAGTCTTCCATCTATCAGAGACATCTCCATTGAAGTACATGATGGTCAGCCTCTTTGTGTTGAGCTCGGTGAGTGCCTCTCGCTTGTCTGTAAGGAGAGTCTTGTACTTGCTAAAACTCCTCTCACAGTCAACTGAGCTGACTGGGAAGTAGATGTAGGACATTGCCATTTCTGCAACTTTTGGGAATCTCACACTCATGCCCCTCCAGTAATCAGCAAGAGTGACATCAGCTGCCAAGGGCTCCCTGGAGTGCTGGTAGGCAATCCATTGCTCACTGAGCTCTTGTGATGGGTTTGCCATGGGTATCAGTCTTGTGTAGGCTTCCATCCGCTTCTCCATGGCTGGTGCCTGCCTTGGATCGAACACTCTTATCAGCTTGTAGATCTCTCTGGCTGGGTGCATGTCCCAGTGCTTGGAGAACTTTGTGAAGGCCAAGTGGAAGGCATCATGGAGATCGTCAAGAACCTGCTTCCTCTCTCAAACACCCGTCTTTCTCAGCAGCTCATCTGTCTTGGCACCAAACCCGCATGTTTTTGCTGTTCCATTCACTAGGTAAGAGCCCAGGTCCTCTATGATGTTGTATGCAGACACTGCTGTGGTACGATGGGTTCCTTCTAGGATAGTCAGAGCTGTCATCAGTTTGGAGCAGCCTTCTGCGATGAAGGTTAGCTTCACAGTGAGGGCCTGCATCTTTTCCTCTGTTTCTAGCAGGCTGAGGATGTTTGTGACTGCTTGGGCTGATGAATTTTCTTCCAACAAAAATTCTCTGTACAGATAAACATGCTCTGCGTGGTACTGCACTGCCTCAAACCAGCTATTCCATCTGGAGCCCACTGATTCAGGAGGAGCCTTGGTGTGCACAAACTCCTTGTTGATGAGGAAGCTCACCCATCTTCTCTTTCTAGCAGGCTTCCTGCAGAAGACAGATCTCATCGCTGCCACAAGTGATGCAGCATCAGAGAAGTATCTGTAGTGCTGCCAGGTCTCACCCACCAGATTTATGATATGGCAGAGGCACGTTACATGGACACTGTTGGGCATCACTCCTTTTAGAATCTCCCTGTATGCCTTCAGACAGTAGGAGGCATTATCTGTGACCACTGCCCAGACATCATTCAGTTCCAGATTATTGCTGTGGAAGGAGCGTATGATGGCTTGGGCAACTGTTGAGTGGCTGCATCGATCCATGAAAATTACATCCACCAGATAGTACTGGTTTTCAACACCTGCAATGAAAGATAACACAAGCAAAAGATTATTATATTTCAGCCAAATAATATTGTGACAAAATAAAAATACACATTTCAAGTGTAAACAATAGATACAGCTAGGCTACTGACATTATCACAATGTCAGTAGCCTAGCTATAGTATCTATTCTATTGTGATGAAATACAGTAATGCATAATTTATGCACCTTTAGTTTATTTTGTTTATAAAGGACAGTGTGCACTGACAATCATTTGCATTAAAAAAATAGACTGGTGCACCAGATTTAGCAAGGAGCTATAATTTCCATCTATAGTCCTAAATGTAGGACTACTGTACATAGCTATTTAATCACAATAGTGTCATTGATTAGCCTCGCCCTCTAGCTGTATCTATTGTGATCACCAGGCAGAGATCATCGTCATCACACTTTGCATGCTGACAATGCACACTGCAGCATGTAAAAAAAATTAGGATATTTAAACGACATGTTAATAGGCTGTTCATTAGCTCACCAATGACGATGTTTAGAACAATGCAGTCCCTGGTATCGGTCGTCTCGTCAACAACCACCGACAACTTCTTCCCACGGATTTTCTCCAAAACAGCCGTTATATGTTGGTCAAACACACGGGGCAGATGGATTTGACGAAGGGCTGTTTCGTTCTCGGGCAGCGCTCCTCCCTGCTTGCAGTGCTTAACTAGAAATGGTCGCAGCTTCTTCAGCTTTGCTAAAGGGATGTCTGACTCGGCGCAAACAGCTACAAAGTCCTGCACAAACTCTCGTCTTGAATCTGCTGACGAGGTACTTGCTGTAATTGTAGTTTGAAGTGCAGGTGTGTTTTGGGAAGCACAGTGTTTTCCCTTGTTTCTGACATGGCTTTTCGAGACTAAATGATCGTCGCAAGTATTTTTGCGGGTCCAATCCACGGTATGTTGACAATATTTACAAAATAACTTATCGCCGGAGGCATAAAAATCATTCGGATACTGCTGTGCTCTGAATTGAGGGTTTAGTGTGGAATTTCGTAGCTTTTTAGATGATGATGTTGATACCGAAGCAGCTACACGCTTGGACATTGCTGTGTTGTTGTGAAGCAGTGTGGAAGTGACGTGTGCGTTGTAACACGTGTTAGCGTCCCGGTCATTTTTGCTTTACACCAAACGTTCCATCGTTCTCCCGAAAACGGAATTTCAGTCCAAATTATGGCAAATTCTGCAATATTCCACGTTTTACAGTTGATTCCATTTTTATTGGTCAATTCCGCGATTCCGTCCGCGATTCCGTGAACGCGGATTTCATATGGCTCTACTGGTGTCTCCCTTAGGGATAAGGTGAGAAGTTCGGTCATCCAGGAGGGACTCGGAGTTGAACCGCTCCTCTTTCGCGACGAAAGGAGCCAGTTGAGGTGGTTCCGGCACCTAGTTAGGATGCCACCTGGGCGCCTCCCTGGATGGATGGATGGAACACTCAGAGAGTCCTTTACCTCACTGAGCCTCTCAGTCTGACAGGAGTGCTCTCCTCCACCCTGGTTGTAGAAACATCTACTTCTTATATCCGTTAGCGCAGCTAGCACCAGATTCTAATAACAACAGCGCCGGTACCGGTGCGCCCTCTCTCTCTCTCTATCCCTCTCTCTCTCGCTCCCACGCTCGCACTTTGGCTGTGAACTGTGGGCGCCTGATAAGCCAACATCCCCCACTTTCATCACTTGCAGCGCCCACCGTACAGGGCAAATGAAAAGTGTAACCGCGGTGAAAAGGGTGTTACATTTACTTAATTATGAATGTTGTTACATCAAGGCCAAAAATTAGGATGAGCGCCAATGGTCAAAAATGTTTTTTCCCCTCCCAGAGCTACCAGCGCGGCGCCCCCTAGATCTGGCGCCCTAGGCGACCGCCTATGCCAAAAATCTGCCCAGCCTAGTGCATACAGTGGCAATGTCTCAAGATTTAGCAAAAATACACCTTTTATTTAGACCCTCCAGATAAACGCGGGCTAAAATCCTTGATTATGCGATTAAACATGCGGGGTTTTTATGTGATTTTATGCGGTGAAATTGCGGGAAGTTGCGAAATATGCGGAAAGTTGAGAAAAATAATAGATCTTTTTTTAAATATTGGGCTGTCTTATTTATTCTCTCTCACACACAACCTGCCACTAACGTTAAACCCCTTTCCTATTCAATTAAACACATTCAATGTTTATTTATTGTAAAAGCAATGGGGCTATTTTAATCACACTCTCTCTCTCTCACTCTCACACTCACACACACACACACACACACACACACACACACACACACACACACACACACACACACACTTCTCCGCCTCATTCTGTTTTCATTTACTCGTTCGTTATCTGACCAGCTTCAATCTTGTAGGCTACTCACTTCGTTTCTTGTAGCCCTCGAAAGGGTTTTGGAAGTTGATGCCTCGGTGAACGTGAGTTGTTTGGCTTTCTTGTCCGCAGCAGCAGAAAGCATTTTCGAATGTTTGAATGAATCAAAGTGGGTCGTCACCGGCGATTTTCTCTAAGACGTATGCTCCAACACACAGTTGCACGGGATGCAGAATAGTTTCCCCCCACTTTCGTGAAAGACCTCGGGGTACTGCTTTGCCCGGTCTTTAGCAGAAATGTTCGTCGTGTGAGTTCCACACGTTCACTCTACGGTGTTGTTTACCTTCTGTGATGCGCGAGCTGATGACGTCACGTCATCATCATCACTACTTCACGTCAAGACGAGTAAACTTTTTTTCCCCTCAACTTTGTGTGGAAAAATGCGGGGATTATGTGGCCTTTTGATAAATATGCGGCCTTTTAAAAATCTGCGATCGCGTTTTTCTGGAGGGTCTATTTATTGAACATACAGTAACACAAATACTACAAATCCACATAACAAACAATCAAAAATGAAAAAGGGTTGCCACTTATTATTATTTTAACTTTAAAAACAAGAAGTAAAAAAAATATTTTTTTATTTTTTCCGGTACCTGGCTGGCGCCCCCTAACAGCGGCGCGCATATTTCAGCAGCGGCGCTGCGCCGCCACTATTTGTATATAGGGGAAACACTGAGTTTATGAGGCTGGTAACTCTGATGTATTTATCCTCTGCAGCAGAGGTAACTCTTGCTCTTCCTTTCCCGGGGGGGTCCTCATGAGAGCCAGTCTCATCATAGCATTCAATGGTATTTGCGACTGTACTTGAGGATACATTCAAAGTTCTTGACATTTTCCGGATCGACTGGCCTTCATTTCTTAAAGTGATGATGGATGGTCGTTTCTCTTTACTGGGTTGAGTCGTTCTTGCTATAATATGGATTACAACAGCAGTCAAATATTACTTTTTACTTAAATAAGGTTTGAATGCAGGATTTTTATTTGTAACAGAGTATTTTATACTGTAGGCGTAGTGTATCTCTGAACGATCCTAAATACAATTCCTTGTTTACATTGCAGCTAGTGCTACGCCAGAAGAAAAAACCCTTTTTCATTTTTAACTGGAAGTGGAAAGGGGCTGGGCTACATAAGGTGAATTGAGACAACACATATACACAATAGGCGGGACTAAGAAAGATAATGTGAAAATATAAAAACAAAGGAATTAATTAGGGCTGCAAAATGTCTCCCATTTTAATGGTGATTAGATTTGTAAATGCTAACACTTAACAGTTTGTTCTGACTGTGTGTTTCCTGTTTCCTGCAGATGTCCAGCTGCTGGTGGTGGTTAAAGAAGAACCTCTCCCTGACCAGCAGGAGTGGAGCACCAGTCTGGACCAGGAGGACCCAGAGCCCCCCCCACACATTAAGCAGGAACAGGAGGAACTCAGGATCAGTCAGGAGGGAGAGCAGCTTCAGGAGCTGGAGGAGGCTGATATCACCAAGTCCACTTTCACTCCTGACCCTGTGAAGAGTGAAGGTGATAAAGAGAAACCTCAGTCCTCACAGCCTCATCAAAGACAAACTGAACACATGGAAACAGAAGCTGATGGAGATGACTGTCGAGGACCAGAACCAGCCAGGAACTCAGATCCAGAGAGCAGTTTACAACCAAAGACTGAGGACGCCACTGAAGAGTCTTCTGAACCTGAAACTGGAGACTCTTCTGAACCTGACACTGAAGACAGTGCTGATTGGAAAGAGACCAGAGAACCTGCATCAGGCTCAAACCCACTGAAAAATAGACATGAATCTGTCAGTGATCCACGACGTAGTGCTGAAAATAAACCATTCAGTTGCTCAGTTTGTAACAAATATTTTTCACAGAGTGGAAATTTAAAAAAACACATGAGAGTCCACACAGGAGAGAAACCATTCACCTGCTCAGTCTGTAAGAAAGCTTTTTCACAAAGTGATCGTTTAAAAGAACACATGAGAGTCCACACGGGAGAGAAACCGCACAGCTGCTCAGTCTGTAAGAAAACGTTTTCACGGAATGGTCGTTTAAAAGAACACATTAGAGTCCACACAGGAGAGAAACCATTCACATGTACAGTCTGTAAGAAAGCTTTTTCACTGAGTAGAAGTTTAAAAGAACACATGAGAGTCCACACGGGAGAGAAACCACACAGCTGCTCAGTCTGTACAAAAACTTTTTCACGGAGTGAACATTTAAAGAGACACATGAGAGCAGAGTCCTGCATCGGGTCGGGTACTGTTGGAGCAAACACCACAGTGTTGGTGGCTTAAAGCCCACCTCTGCTCCGCGCCTTCCGTTAGATGAGCCTGGTCACATTAATAAGAGAAGGAGTTCAAAACACCGGCATAAAAGTTAAAACAATAATCTGATTTTAATGGTAAAAAAACACACAATACGAAATTCAGAGTACTCTGGACTTCCAGTTCTACTGCCGTGCGATACAGGTATCGGGACCAGCCAGTCAGAAACAGGAAGCCCCGTGCATGAATAAACATCAGTGTACATAGACAGATTTGGAGGCAGTCGGCAGTCGAGTTCACTCCTAAGCGAATCAGAGTTATGGGAAAAATGTATTTTACTTCTGAACAGAGCGTGAGAGCTTAGGAACTACCCAAGGACAGAGTCAATCTTTTATCTTGCACCTGAATTCACTCCTTTACTTTCCCAAGGAATATTTCACACAAACTATTCTTTCCCAGACAATCAAACATTGTACACAGATATATTGGTGCCCAGAAAGGACCTTGAAAAGAATATGTGTGTGTGCTGAAAAGAATGTGTGTGTGCTGGTATCTAGGTCAGTGAGTGTGAGTGGGAAGGTTATATATCGCAGCGCATAATCATAACCTCTGCAGCGCATCAATCTGCTGTTGAGCGCGCCACATTCAAAATGGCTGAGGTGAAGCTCTCTAGCGGAGAATACAGCATTTTCAATAACACTTCCTCAAGAGCGAAATCCAACGTCTGGGAGGCTTTTGGTGTCAAACTAGATGGAGAAAATAACCAACATCCCACGCTTTTTGAGACAAATATGCAACTGCGTGTGTTAATAATTGCACGTTTTCACTGCTCATATATATGCGGGTTCTTGTCGGGTTGCAGATCCTGTGCAGACGGGTCGGGTCGGGTTGTGGAACTAATTGGCAATCTTAAAAATCAGACCCGTGCAGGACTCTGCATTAGAGTCCACACAAGAGAGGAAAAATAGAGCTGCAATGTTTGTGACAAAAGATTTGAATGGTATGATCGTTTCAAAAGACAGAAGTGTGTTGGTCGTCAGCTGCTTCTGTAACTGTAAGGGAATACATTTTTCTATTTTCCTGATGTTACTCCCGAAGCCTGATTTCAACCACCTGCAACCGATTCGCCAATAATCACAAATGTTCATTGCTTTGACCCCTTGACTCGACTATCTCTTGTTTAAAAATCGTTACATCTCCTCAGGACCAAGTTCCTGTGTCCTGCCTTTCACCTGCTGATCACCCACTGCTCATTTAAGGTGGACTGACCTTTACAAGGGACCAGAGTCTTAGCGTCTTAATGCAAACGCTTTGTAAAGAGATGCTAGACCAAAAACGTGCTGTTGGGTTTTGTGCTCTCTGCAGGACGGTGTCTGTACTCAAAGATTGTTTATAAAATCAGAGCTTCACTCTGTTTTTGTTGTCTAAACGCCAACAGAGCGATACGTCTTCTTTCCAGCAGGTGGCATACATGTTACATCATCCAGTTCAACTGTCATCCACATATTAATGATTCAAAACAGCAATGTGTAAGATATGGCTAGTAATTGACTATTTCAACAGAATGTGAAGAGGTTACAGTCTTGAGGCCATGTCCAATATGTTTATGTTTTGTTTGATTAAATCTACTGAAATGAGCATTCAATGACTAAATTATTCTTGATGACTGTCATTACATCATGGGTTTGTATTGCAATATTAGAACGCATAAAACCCAACTTTATTTCTTCCGAGTTGCGGATGATCATTGTTTAGAAGTCCGCTGTGTTTCATCCAAAATGTCCCTTTGTGCTCTGATAATGCTGAAAGTATCTGTTGTATGCTTTACCTGCTCGAGTAACAAAAGTGTAATTCACTGGACAGAGACAAGAGATAGTGGATGGTTCCAGAAAAGAACCAGAAGATAGTCCGAATAGAGCCTTCAGGTTCTGAAAATGATCAGGGATAGAGCTAGAAAAAAACTCCAAAAACCTGAATAGAGCTAGAAGATAGCCAGTACAAAGCCAAGAAAGACCCAGTAGAAAGACAGAAAGGAGCCAAAAGAGTTTGTTTTTTAATATTCAAGCTCTTCTCTTAAGATATGTGAACTTCCTATCTCAACATGTATCCTTTTATTCCAATTTAAAAAAAACTTACATTTGTGCTGCCAATTATTGAGATTGTTTCACAGCTTTATCTTAAATATTTAGACTTTTTTCTTTACATATAGATGACATAGGATGAACAGCACGATCCACTCTGCTGGATTCTGCCCAAATCGGCTCAAAATGCATGCAAACATCTCGCTTTGTCCATACTGCTGCAGTTGTATTGTTCTGGATTCATAGTGAAGTGTATTAGATGTTCTGCACTCTTATTGTTATGCATTTTAATATAAAGTGAAATACCCATTAAAAAAAAAAAGTCAGAAAAGAAAAGAGACTCACTTAAGGAAAAAGGTTCTGAACCAGTGAGAGTTCTTCATTTACACATAAACATGGTCAAATATTTAAAGTTGTGACCGGATGGTGTCCTCCGCACACATTTTACGCTTTGCATTTTATTGATTCATTTTGCCTTTTATACCACACTGCAAGTCTGACATTTATTAATGAGACGACTGGAAGTTACGCTGCAGATTTAAAGACTTATAAACACAGCTCAAGTCTTTCAAAGCTAGAAATATTCAGAAAAATCAGTGCCTGTTAAATCAAAGGGAAAGCAATCATATAAGACAACATTTGTGAAGAGGATAAGATCAACTCAGCGTACAAGACACATCAATACTGTGATTTTTGGTCATAATCCTGTCTCTATGTTCATAGAGATAGGATATTACAGTGTTTGAGGGCCTATGTCGGTTAAAAGCCAGCGGAATGTTGTATTAGTCTGGGATATAACTCATAAAGTTCTTCCCCAGCTCTCCTACGTGATGTCCGGCTGGTGTTACTTCGTCTGCCCGGTGGAGTTCAACAACGACTCCAACCGGTTCCAGGTGGACTACGAGCTGTCGGAGCTTTTCCAGCTGCAGGACTACAACCTGCCCTCCGTCCTGGAGTCCTTCACCGGATGTGTAAGGCTCTCCTGACCTTCATCTGTCCTTCCTGTTTTCTGGCATCACAAGTCATATAAACATGAATGTATGAAACAATAAAATCAATATTTTGCAAATCCAGTATGTAAAAAAACAAGAGGGTTCCGTAATACTTGTAGAATAAAATGTTGTGGCGCAACCTTTCAAACACTTTAATTGTTTCAGCTATGTTATTTAGTTTTAATCCTGTGTTACTCATTAGGTAAAGTTAAATATATCTAAATGTTGTTTCTAGAGTACACATTAACAGAACCGAAGTCCCGTTTAACTACAGGTGTTTATCATACGCTTGAACCTCATTATATTTTTCTCGGCCAGGATTGATTTTGATCATTTTATTTCTTGAAGAAAACAAACTGTTGGTTGATAATTAAATTAGCTAGCTTGCTAATAACCATTAAACAGTTATCTCTGTATCTTGAGTTGTTTTATGTCAACCTCTGACACTGAATAAATGTACAAACATGAAACTGAAGTATAAAAACTTTGTTCGAGACTTTTCAGTATTGGTCAGTATCGCTGTACGGTGCCTTTGAGACTTCATGATTGCTGAACAAAAAGATTTTAAATGTAACTTCATATTGAGTTTACTATGTAGATCAGGCTGTAAAAATGCTATGTAGTCAAGCTCCAGCACTTTTTATAAATGACCTCAAAGCAGATAAAGCACGTGGTTCCAGCTTGAACCCTCAGAAAAGGAGCCCTCAAATGTAACATGTTCCTATTTTTTGTTTCAAATATTTTCATTGAGAAGAAGCATACAAGTGTTAGCAATGGCACAGATTTCTTTTCAACATAGAAGACAAACAGAACAGCCAACAAGAGATAATAAATAAAAAAACATAGCATGACAGGAATACCATACTTAATGACATACATTGTCACAGTGGGAAAGAACATACAAAATAGCATATACAAATAAATAAATTAACTTAAAGGTTATGTTCATATTTTTCGTATTTATTCTTCTACCGCCCATCAATGTATTTGGGATCGATGGTGAGATTTGATGGTTATAATCTTAGTAATTTCCCTCCCTATTTACAGTTGCAAGAAAAAGTGAACCCTTTGGAACTTCCTGGATTTCTGCATAAATTGGTCATAAAATGTGTGAAAGTCACAACAATAGACAAACACAGTCTGCTTAAGCTAAAACATCAGGAGGATACGTCCCCAGCTGACCCAGACATCAGCGCAGATTCTGGTCCAGGCTCTCGTCATCTCACGCCTAGACTACTGCAACTCCCTCCTGGCTGGTCTACCTGCATGTGCCATCCGACCTCTGCAGCTCATCCAGAATGCAGCGGCTCGTCTGGTCTTCAACCTTCCCAAATTCTCCCACACCACTCCGCTCCTCCGCTCCCTTCACTGGCTTCCAGTAACTGCTAGAATCCACTTCAAGACACTGGTACTTGCGTACCATGCTGCGAATGGATCTGGCCCTTCCTACATCCAGGACATGGTTAAACCGTACACCCCAGCACGTGCACTCCGCTCTGCATCAGCCAAACAGCTCGCTGCACCCGCACTGCGAGGGGGACCCAAGTTCCCGTCAGCAAAAACACGTGGGTTTGCTATCCTGGCTCCAAAATGGTGGAATGAGCTCCCCATTGAAATCAGGACAGCAGATAGCTTACACATCTTCCGACGCAAACTGAAAACTCATCTCTTTAGACTCCACTTCGAGCGATAAAATTACTAACAAAGCACTTATATACTAATAAAGGGCTGGCTTTCTAAATGCCAGTTGATTAGCACTTGAAATGTTTGGCTCTATGAAACCTGATGTACTTATATGATTCTGTTTTCTTAAAGGTTGTATCTTCCTGGTCGAATGCACTTATTGTAAGTCGCTTTGGATAAAAGCGTCAGCTAAATGTAATGTAATGTAAAACCACACAAACAATGATATGTTTTTTTTGTTGTTGTATTGAACACACCATGTAAACATTCACAGTGCAGGGTGGAAAAAGTATGTGAACCCTTGGATGTAATAACTGGTTGACCCTCCTTTGGCAGCAATAACCTCAACCAAACGTTTCCTATAGTTGCATATCAGACCTGCACAACGGTCAGGAGGAATTTTGGACCATTCCTCTTTACAAAACTGTTTCAGTTCAGCAATATTCTTGGGATGTCTGGTGTGAATCGCTCTCTTGAGGTCATGCCACAGCATCTCAATTGGGTTGAGGTCAGGACTCTGACTGGGCCGCTCCAGAAGGCCTATTTTCTTCTGTTGAAGCCATTCTGTTGTTGATTCACTTCTGTGCTTTGGGTCGTTGTCCTGTTGCATCATCCATCTTCTGTTGAGCTTCAATTGGTGGACAGATGGCCTTAAGTTCTCCAGCAAAATGTCTTGATCAACTTGAGAATTAATTTTTCCGTTGATTATGGCAATCTGTCCAGGCCCTGAGGCAGCAAAGCAGCCCCAAACCGTGATGCTCCCTCCACCATACTTCACAGTTGGGATGAGGTTTTGATGTTGGTGTGCTGTTCCTTTTTTTCTCCACACATAGCGTTGTGTGTTCCTTCCAAACAACTCAACTTTGGTTTCATCTGTCCACAGAATATTTTGCCAGTAGTGCTGTGGAACATCCAGGTGCTCTTTTGCGAACTTCAAACATGCAGCAATGTTTTTTCTGGACAGCAGTGGCTTCCTCCATTTTATGACCAACTTATGCAGAAATCCAGGTAATTCCAAAGGGTTCACATACACTTTTTCTTGCAACTGTATCTCCCCTCTCCTCTCAGGGTCCCAAACCCCAGCAAGGTGATCCAGCAGCTCCTGGCGCTGCGCATCAACGGAGAAGGGTTTCCTGCCAGCGCTGGAGGACATCATGGCCTAGACCCCCTCACCCACTGTGGCTCACCCTGAGGGGGAGAAGAGAGAGGAGGGCAGCACCCCCCGAGGACCGCCTGCTAACCCGGGACACTGGCAGTGATTTGTGTGTGAGCGAAAAACACATCAGAGAACAAATAAAAACCTTTGTTCATTCCACGTCATTTGGTTTGGGAGTCCAGTGTTTGTGAGTTACTGTACTGTTACACATTTCCGTTATAGACGACTTGTATTAACACTGTTGGTCAGATAGACATTTCTACCTGGATATCCTCTATATACCTATTAATGTGTGTTTTTCAGTTTGAGTGCACTGCTCTCAACACTCACTGTCCTTGTTACCCCCCCTCCTCCTCCACATATTTTAAGTTTCTCTTTCGTGATTGTTTATATTTATACATAGATGTTTTTTATATTTGTTCTATTATATCTAAATGTCGTGTTTTATTCAGACTGAATTCACCTTTGCCATTCACCACGTGCATTTATATGTGAGTTTGTGTCTGTTTTTCCTGTGTTTTGGGTGCCATTCATCATTTCAGAAAAGAGTCATTGACATCATTTCATCATGTATTAACACAAAATAATGTCCTGAGAAGAATAGCTAAGTTACCCTGAAGTGTTTGAAAGGATCAGTTACAGATACAATCCTCCATACAAGAATAGTGTTTTATTTTGAAGGCCAGTGCGACTGACACCAACACCCTCTCAGAATAATGGTCAATCATTTGCAGCAAAGCTCTCAGAATACAATCATGATTTTGTTTAATTGGTTTATTCTCTGTGACATAGTTTTAATCTCTGACAAAGAGCTGTTTTACCACATGTTTTTGTAAGGTGGTGGGATTGTTGCATCTGTTTGTTACATTAGTAGAAACAATAATGGTTTCTACACTGCCAATATCTTCTTCTTTATGTTGTAATGCAGCTTCAGGGCAGAAATACAGATTAAATACAGAATATGTTTATCACTGGTGGACCTGTGTGTGACGGCAGCTGTGCCAGATGTGACCTGATTGCCAATTCAAGATGTTTTTCAGAAAGGACCCTTTGATATTTATACCAGTGGCAAATGTTCGCTTCATTTGGTGGTTTAAATATAAAAGATTCTCTAATGTTGAGTTCATTTTGTTTTCTTAAGGGGAAGCGCAACAGGTAAAAATGACCGTATGATGGGAGACAGAGAGGGCACGCCATGGAGCAGACGTGTGAAACACGGGGTCCCACTTTTTTTTCACAACTTAAGCTATAATTGGCTTTACATTTGATTGAGTGTTAGTTAATTTAGTATTTGGAGAGTCAACAAAGTATTTAACGTTTTATTTTGAAACATTATTTGGACAAGATGCCCCCAAAATCGCTAAAAGCCGTGCAGGCTAGCAACGGGGAGGCTAATGCTACTAGCAAGAGCAGTGTGGACGCTAGCATGCTACAGGCATTCCGTGAGATTGTCAAGGAAGTTATTCAAGAAGAGAATAACGGTCTCCGTGAAGAGATCAGACGGGCCATCTCTCCGCTAAAAATCGCTCTGGATGAATGCCATAACAAACTACGTGCCCACGAAGAAGGTTTTGATGCCCGCTTGCAGGCAATGGAGACACGTTACGGTAACCTGAACAGTGACTACAAGAAGCCACAGGAGAAGACGGATGACTTGGAAAACAGGGGAAGACGGTGCAACTTACGTTGGAGTGCCAGAGGGTTTGGAGAAGGGAAACCCTACACAGTTTATCTCCGGACTCCTACACGAGGTTCTCGGAGGTCCTGACGGATTAGAGCAGCCCCCGATCCTGGACAGGGCTCATCGGGCTACAGCTAAGGTTCATCCTTCGGGTTCATTACTTTCAGGAGAAGGAGCGGATTCAGCGCCTGGCCAGGCAGAAGGGACGTCTGGAGTTCCAAGGTAAACAGATCCCCATCTTCCCAGACTACAGCGCCGACCTGAGCAGACGCAGAGCGGCATTCAGCGAAGTGAAAGAACTCCTGCGTAAAGAAGAGGGTGTTCGGTATGGTCTCCTGTATCCCGCTCGTCTTCGGATCTCCTTTAAAGGGCAGACGAAGATGTTTGAAAACCCGCAAGCGGCAAAGGACTTTGTCATGGCCAAGTTCCGACCAGCCTGAATGTGAGTTGGAGAGAGGGGGAAAAAGAAGCCGAGTCGAAACTACTCACTAATTATTACAAGGACCTTATTAACGGTCCTCTTTTTGATTCGGCTGAAGCCTAAGCCCGACGTGAGTCTGTTTTACTTATTGGAATCGTTATAAAGCAGCGACCCGCATTAACATTTAGTTGTTGCATAAATTATTTCCATTCATTGGACTGGATTCAATTACCGGGGTACATTTGTATTCTTTAAAGTGAGGTACGCTTTTGATTTGACCCATGTTCTAAAATTCAGTTATTTTGTGTTATATAGGGCATAATTGTGGAACTGGTTGCCGGGTTATCTGTTAGCTCTTTTTGTCAACAAACCGACGTCACAGGGTTAAAGGGAAGGTCTCGCTGTAGTGTGCTCGCTTTTGTTCACCGGGTGGTCCGGGCAGAACCACGTTGCAAGTCCACAGTTGTTTTACACTGTAATCGCAAGGTGTGGCTGTGATTTAAAGGTGTCCTTTTTATTTGTATTGTTATTTTCACCTACATTTGCTGATGTTTTTGTTTTTGTTCTCTCCGTTTTGTTGAATCTCTTTTATTAGTGTATTGCATGAATATAGTCATTGGTTTAGCGTAAGGATTATAGTTCAAACACATTATTAATAAAGGACAGTGTTTGAGGTTAGGAGTGTGTATTGTGATCTCAGGGAAAGCTAGGAAGCTTTGGGAGTCTTGTGTCGTTTCTCTAGAGAGGATGATACTGAGGAAAATGGGGAGGGTGGGGTTGATGTTTTTACTTTTTGCTTTTTTGTCTGTTTTGACTTGGTCTCTGTTTGTTGTATTAAGGTTGGCTATAGTTGCAATGCTAATTCAAATGTATCACCAAAAGTACCACGTTATTCTTCATATTTCCCCCTCCGGTAAATGTTGATGGCAGTTCCTACTTCCTCAACTTTAAGAAAGGATGGATGCAATATTAATCTTATCAGCTGGAATGTTAGAGGACCTAATCACCCAACCAATCGTAACAAAGTATTCTCCCATCTCTCACAACTCAAATTGAACATTGTGTTTCTCCAAGAAACACACCTCAAAATTCAGGATCATCCTAAAATTAAGAGAGATTCAACCCAGTCTCACAAAAAAACGTGTAATAACTGCGTTGGTCCACAACGTAGGACGTAGTATTTCTACAAAAACGCCTCTGAAATTGTAGGATCCCTATGTTTTTTTTCACCATTCATTCCAATGGCTGGCTTGATGCCATAATGAAATTAGATCATCAACACTCAGCCACTCCTTCTCCAGATCTTTACAAGCAAAGGCTTAATTTACAAACAGAATTTAATTTACTTTCAACTGAACAATCTGAAAAAATGCTGCCAAAGTCTAGACGATTATGGTATGAGCATGGGGTAAAAGCCTCCAAATTGTTAGCCCAACAGCTACGTAAATCGGAATCAACACATATAATCCCTGAAATCAAAACACAATTTGGACATATTACAAAAGAGCCAGACAAGATAAATGAGAGTTTTCAATACTTATATTCTAACCTTTATAAATCTGACTCGTTAAACAAACCTTGGAAACAAACATTGGACACATTTTTTGATAAATTGCCAGTTCCGACCATGGACTCGCATAGTAAAGGTAAACTAGAAAATCAAATTACCCTGGAAGAAATTAAAATGGCCATAAAGTCAATGCAAAGTGGAAAATCTCCAGGCCCAGATGGGTTTTCCGTTGAATTTTTCAAAGCATTTAGTGAGAGCATATCTCCACTTTTACGAGAAATGTATATAGAATGCTTTAACTCAAAATGTCTCCCCCCTACACTTGAGCAAGCAACAATCTCACTTCTTTTGAAACCCACTAGAATGTTCCTCCTACCGCCCAATATCGCTCTTAAATGTTGATGAAAATATTGTCAAAAACACTTGCTCTCAGACTTGAACAGTATCTGCCCTCGATCATCTCTTCAGACCAAACAGGATTTGTGAAGGGTAGACAGGGCTTTTTCAATTTTCGTAGGCTTTTTAATATTATGTACTGTATACCCCATCGTCCCCACTACCTGAGATAGCCTTATCGCTAGACGCTGAAAAACATTTGACCGGGTGGAATGGGATTACTTATATTACACCCTCGATACATTTGGACTGGGCCAGAATTTTATTTCATGGATAAAACTCCTATATAACTCACCCATGGCTCGGGTTAGGACAAATGCCACGCACTCCCAGTATTTCCCTCTCAATCGTGGGACCAGACAAGGATGCCCCTTATCTCCACTTCTATTCGCAATATGTATTGAACCATTAGCAGTTAAACTACGAACTGACAACAGAGTTAAAGGAATCCAACGGGCAAGCAAGGAGCATAAAGTGTCATTATACGCCGATGATCTTTTACTCTACATTTCTGACCCTATAAGCTCTCTTCCCCATGCACTTGCAATTTTTCAGGATTTTGGTAGTATCTCAGGTTATAAATTAAATGTAAACAAAAGTGAACTACTCGCCATAAACTCTAAAGCCAGAGGAATTTCATTTGAAACCTTTCAATTTAAGGTAAAAACTGATCACATGACGTATCTGGGCATCAAGGTTACTAATCTGTATAGAAAGTTGTTTGAGGAAAAGACTACCCCCCTTCTTGAACGTACTAAGAAAGATTTTCAGAGATGGGGCAATCTCCCATTATCACCAATTGGACGCATTAATAAAGTAAAAATGAACACCCTACCTAAATTCTTATATCTGTTTCAATGTATTCCAACTTGTATACCAAAAAAGTATTTTAATACTCTGGCCAAATATATTTCTGCATTTATTTGGAATAATAAAGCCCCTAGGATTCCTAAAGATTTCCTTCAGAGAACAAAACAATCAGGAGGGCTAGCCCTATATTTCCAATTCTATTATTGGGCGGCGAATGTACGGAGTATGCTCTATCCTTCTCCAGAGACACCAGCTTGGATTCTTATTGAATCGGCCTACTGTGGTAGAACTTCATTGCCGGCTTTGCTTGGATCAGCTCTTCCATTGGAATTGTATACCTACAAGAGTAATCCATTAGTATATCATTCTTTTAGAATCTGGGTACAGTGTAGGAAACGGTTTGGATTTCATATGATGTCTATACGATCACCGATTCACTCGAACCCTATGTTCCCACCCTCTGTGATGGATTCGGCTTTTAAGATCTGGAATAATGGGGAAATACGTAGTTTTGAAGATCTGTATATAAACAATGTATTTGCCTCATTTAGTCAGTTGACAGAAACATTTTGTATTCCACCCGGCCATCGTTTCAGATATTTCCAAATTCGAAATTTCACACGTAGCAAATACCCGCAGTTTCCAAATAAACCAGCAGAAACAACCTAAGATATAATTCTTGAAATAAATGTGCAGGATAGAGGAGTAATTAGGGTGTTGTATAATGTACTTTCCTCCCTGCATTCTCCCTCTCTTTCGACAATCAGATCTCAGTGGGAAGATGATCTAGCATTTGAAATAACAGATGATAATTGGCAGTCCATCCTTCAAAGAGTTTACTCTTCCTCAATTTGTGCCAGACATGGCCTTCTCCAATTCAAGGTATTACACCGCCTTCATTTATCAAAGGAAAAACTAGCAAAGATGCATCCAGGGGTAGATCCCTTATGCAACAGATGTAAGTCAGTAACAGGTTCCCACATCCATACTTTCTGGACATGTCCAAATCTTCATAATTATTGGACATCCATATTTGATAAGTTTTCTAAGATCTTTAAAGTAAAATGTACCTCTTCTCCTCTTACTGCAATTTTTGGAGTCGTCCCGGACGACATTGTCCTTTCCAGACATTATTCAAACGCTGTTGCTTTTGCTTCCCTAATTGCGAGGCGACTTATACTTATGAGGTGGAAGCAGGAGGCGTCTCCCACTCATGTCCACTGGGTGACAGAACTTATGATGTTTCTATACATGGAGAAAATAAAGTGTACTTTGGGTGGCTCCACTTGTAAATTCTATAGGACCTGGCAACCATTTTTAACGTACATGGAAAGTTTGAAACTGCCTACTCTTCCCTAACTGATTAATATTTATATTTTAAAAAAAAACTGAATTAGAACACAGATTCTCTGTAGTCAACCATGATTAACATGTATCTCGACCTTGTTATATATTTTATTTTATTTTTATGTGTTCTGTGTTTTCAACCATCTGTTTGTTTATTATTTCAAAAATATTTTTGTACAATTTAATGTCGTCTTATTTTGTAGGAGGGTGGGGGGGTTAGCAAAAAATTGACAACTTGCAATTTTTTTTCCCTGAAACTGAAACTGTATGTGTTGTTTAAGAAAAAGGAAAATAAAGTTTATAAAAAAATGTATTTAAAAAAATGACCGTAGGATGTCCGTATGAGTTTTTGTTGATATTGATATAAAGCAGTTTTGGCTTGTGCTTCAAACTTCCAAAATGGCCAAAAACTGGTACAAAGTAATATTGCTAAGTACATCAAAAAATGGTCACATCTTTCTGGGTTATTTTGGGAACAAACATCTGTATTCAGTGTACGTGGGTCCAACTCTGGTTGGATAAAGATAAAGGCTCTTATATGTCATCATAATCATCCAATCACATCAGGTTGTCCATCATGTCTGTGCAGATTCATCCTTTCGTTTCCATCCAATCAGAAAATATATCATTTATCCTTGTCAGTGAAAGCCAAATGAAGTACCTTACGTGTAAATGTAACCCTGGCTATAGAAATGCTGTGTTTATTTGTAAAGGACAAAACAGCAATATGAACAATCATACAGCAGTCAGTGTAGCATAAATGTGTTATGTATCTAAATTAGGCATGGGCGGTATCATTTTTTTCATACCGTCATACCTTGCTGACATCATACCGTGGTATACGGTATATGATGGTATCAGTCCCAATTTAAGGGGTCATTTCTCCCCAAACAATTTTTTTACTCACTATATCAACAGCCCCACCAAAAATATTTTCCACCAGCCGCCACTGACGGTATGACTTGGGTCGACTTGAGTGAGGTGGCGTTCGGCGGCAAATAGATGTTTCGAACGGTATATTATATGTTCGGTGTAAAATGCAGCCCGAGCCGGTAGAAGCTCGCAAAGTGCCGCGACGTGCGCGCAAGTGCAAAACAAGGGCTGCATACATGACACATTGTGCAAATGGCACATTTTGAGATCGGATACAGGACGCGTTTGTAGATGTCCGACGTTGTTTACATAGTGAGCTAAGTTAACAATATATCATCATACATAAACATTTTCCGGGAGTAAATACTGGACTTATTGAATAAAGTTTGCTATATTCACTAACTAGTTTGGCAATATTATTCCGTGCATGTGTTAAAAACCTTATTTCCATTTGATTCATTGGATTACTCGCGTGAATGTTTAGCACGTAAATGCTTTCGTTTTTAAAACCGTCCGACCTCGACTACAAAACCATCAACCAGTTGCATAGGATTAAAAAATATCAACACTCACTCACCCCGTCTTAAACATTCCCAAACAAGTGCCTCTGTCTCTCGTTGTGCTGGATGAAGTCACTGGCGACGAGTAAACCCAAAATAGTCCCAAACAGGCGCAGAGGCATTTTTCTTTTTTTACTAGTTGTCCGAGTTCGGGGCCGGCAAATGCTGCCGCCATCTTGCTCAGCTCAGCTTTGTGCTGAGCTCTGAGAGCGGGAAAGACGGACTGCCCTCCCCTGCCCTCTGCTGGCGCGTGCTGTGCATTACAACCAATGTCGTCCCTGTCAAAACTCCGTGTCAGTGTAATAGACAAGTTTACGCGACAAACCACGGGTAGCGCCATAACCCTACACAAATGCACTTCATTTCCGCCGGAAGTCTTTTGCACAGCGTCTGTCGGTGTAAACCGGTGTAAACAGTCAGACGGGCACTGGTGTAAACACAGCGATTTCGATGCTAACAGTGATGCTAGCTTGGGAACACGATTCTACTTCTTTGACTGGAGATGGCGTTATTCTCCCCCACCCGAATTCAGTGCAAAACTGGGAGGATAACATGACGACGTGGCCCAGCATAACGTACAGCAAAATTTGCTCATACTTCGTTCAATCCATGGCAATAGATGGAAAAGCAATGGACAGTCTGAAGGCATATCATAAGGCTGCGCACATTCTACTTTGCCCACATGCTCCCGAAAATTGTTGACGATTTTGTTGAGGGAAGGTTACAGTTCTGCAGTAAATATCTCAGCATTTTAAAACCAAAATAAACTGCCTTATTTAGGTCATGCCCACAGGAGCCAACAGTTGTCTGTTGTTTACATAATGCACAATTTACATGATCTCTTTATGCTGTGCAATATATCATATGTGCCTGTACTGTTTGAGTGAAAATAAAGTTTGATGTAATTTAATTTCATTATTGCACTGTTATTGCATTATTGCATTTCATATGTTCCTTAGAGTGCTACAATTTCTTTTAACACAGTTCATCATTCATATTAAGCTCATACTGTACATAAATAACACTGAATTAATTAATTGTTTAGAGGAAACTAAAGAAATGGCTTCAACAAGAAAGATCACATGTTTAATCCTAACAGGTATTACAAATTAAAATATAAAAGCAGCCCACACAATTACATCACTATGAAAATATTCATATATAATATTAAAAAATACAATGCATGCAGTATTTGTTGTGTTTATCTGTATTTAATGAACAACATGGCTGGGTGCTGGGTGCTGGTTTGTGGTCGTAGCACTCTCTATCTAACCACTCGTTCAGGTGCTTTCTCGAGTGATTGCAACCAACTACCGCACACGTAGTTCCCGAACCACTTTTCTTCATGTTGTAATTGTTATATCCTCTTTGTCTCTGCGATATCAGTGCTTTGTCGGCACAACGGAGCTAGCTAGCAAAACAAACCCAGACCGCCAAAACGGAAGTGCATTGCATCGAAGGGAGGAGTTCAGGATGTAGAGCGGAAACGGCTCAATAACTTGTGTATAGAATGAAATGCATCTGTGATTTGGCGCACAGTCTGTGACGTCACGGTATTGAAAATCCTACCGACGGTATTTCGAAATACCCTGGTATACCGTAATACCGTCATACCGCCCAAGCCTAATCTAAATGCTATTCTTAAAAAAAAAAACAGCTTACGTTTGTGCTATTATCTGAGACTGCTTCACGTAATCCTTTTGGAAATAATTTGCCGTTTTCAATATCCATTTTATTTGGTTCTGTCCTCAGAAAAAGCTGTATATTTTTAAGCAATTTACTCACTTTTTTGTAACACAACATTTGCTTCATTATGGCAATCAATTTCTAAAAGAAATAATGAATGTATAGACTCTTCCTTTTCCCCCTTTTCCACTGTCACTCAATCATTTCATTAATGTCATTTCATGTCTTAACTTCTTAAAGTATTTATTTATTTACTGTGAGAAAACCTTTTCAAAGTGACTATATTATACATTTAAGAAGATGTTTAGAAACGGTGTTCTTCAGTATTTTTGGTTCGAGGAATATTTAAATGATTGCCATATAGGAGAGAGTATGGAGATATCGGCAAAGTATTGTTCTGTCTTTTTTTCTTGCTGTGACTTCAGTGCAGTTGAGTGTTTTCTAGGCTGTTCCACTGTAACTGTAATTAAAGCAATGTCTCCAGAAATTATATGTTTAGGACTGGTGTCTCAGCATTTATAGATATGTTCTATTTCTATTTTGAAGGTCATTTCCCTGCAGCTCTGTACTGCCATTTCTCTCTCTGGTGTCACAACTGTCCACTAGAGACCGCTGCAGCTCCTGAGATTGAAAACTGATGCTGCAGAAAGCTTTCTTACTGCTGTTGAATACATTCCAGTAAGTTCAAAAATATTATTAATGCCACTATTCAAAAAAGATCTGTTTGTTTTATGGCACCCATTATGCCATTGTAAAATCAACACAGTGCCCTCTTCTTAAGGAATGAACGTCCCACATGCTGTTTCCCTTTGTGGACATTTTATTTTGTGCTTATCTTAAGAAGCTGTTTGATTTCAATATATTATTCTTAAAACTGTGCAATGGTTTTGTTGACATTGTGTCTAGAGAAAATAACTTGTACTCTTTGATGCTGAAATGTACTTTGCTTTAGTTTCAAGAAAATTAAAGGTATAAAAAAAAAAAAAAGTGTGTGAGACGGGTTTCTTCCTTCTTAGTCTTCTTCCCCATTTATAAATAGATATCATGTCCACTTCCTACTGTCCTTCCTACATGACACCTACTGAACATTTCATAACAGCTATTTATATCCTAAAGCAGTTGTGGTGGATAGTATAGTACATGTACTCAGTTACTGAACAATTTTTAGGTAATTTACTTGAGAATTTACTTTCCCTGCTACTTTATACTTATAATCAAATAATTGTTAATGTATAATTATAGAGCATTATTATATAAATTGCAGTATATAAAGGTAAACTTGCTTCCGATTTATCAGAGGCAATATTTGGGCATTAATGAATTGGGATTTATGATTTAAAAATATAACATGTATTTTTCTGAATATTACGTTTTTCAGGTACTTCGACTTTCACAAATATAAGTAGCATTTGACGACTTAAGGACAATGTATTCAGCACTTCAACTTAAATAAAAATAGTAATAGCACGGTGTGTAGAAATGATCAACACAATACAAATACGTCCAGCATTTAAATCTGATAAGTAGGCCTATGCATCAATGATTATAATCAAAACATATCATAAATATATTATTCTGAAATGGGTCGATCTGCATATTGAGTACTTTTACTTTTGGAACTTTAATTATATTTTGATGCCAATACTTGTGTACTTTTACTCCAGTAACATCTTTAATACAGGACTTTTACTGTAACAGAGTATGCCTACACTCTGGTACTTCTACTTTTACTTAAGTACAAGGTCTGAGTAATTCTACTTTTACTCAAGTACAAGATCTGAATACTTCTACTTTTACTCAAGTACAAGATCTGAGTACTTCTACTTTTACTCAAGTAGGCTACAAGGTGTGAGTAATTCTACTTTTACTCAAGTACAAGGTCCGAGTACTTCTACTTTTACTCAAGTACAAGATCTGAGTAGCTACTTATACTTTTACTGAAGTACAAGATCTGAGTACTTATTCCACCTCTGCAGCTTACAATAAGTCAATCAAGCACAAGGATGCAAACTCCAAACAGCACGAATCCTGCAAGAACCTTAGCTTCAGATAGGCTATGCCAAACATTTGTAATTGCTATACAGATATTTGATTTGTGTACTGCAACCTGTTTAGCTTAATGATGTTTATTTATTTTCCCTTTTTCCTTTATGAGTATTTTTCTGTTAGTTATAATAGTTTTTTTTTGAAAGAGTGATTTTATTATTGATCCAGTAGTAACGTCCGGATGCCAATCGTTCTTAAAACCAAAAAGAAGAAATCCTTCCCGCTTTTATTTTGACTTCCTCAAACCGCACCGGAAGTGAAGTTCCCAGCTCTTTCTAACCTGGATCGAGGTGGCGTCTCGTCGCTACGGTTCTCTCTCTGTGTTCCTGAGAAAGTGTGTGTGAGCTCCAGCACTACTGATCCATCATCTGTGTGTTTGGATAAACCTCTGAATGGACTGTGTGCTCTTTTTTCTGGAGCGTTTACCTCGGACTATAGGAGCTAGCTTAGCATGCTAGCTGGAAACACGTTAGCAACACTAGTCAGATACGGTGTGTTTAACGGAGTTTGCAGGAAAAGGTGATCTAGTAAACATGAGTAAAGTCCAAATGCTGCTGTCGTTGAAGAAGCAGCGACTCACTGCTGCTGCTGAAGATATATTTGCTCTGTTTGAAAAAACGATAGCAGAGCACGAGGAGGAGCTGTCTCTTTCCAAAGAGGAGATCAAGAGACTCCAGAAACTACTGGACGCTGCTTTACAGCCTCAGCTTCGGATACACAGAGAAGGTCTGTTCCCTTTTAGTCCTAATTAACACTTTACACTCTTCAGTAGCACTTTAATATCACATTAACCCTCCGGTGTCATTCGATCTGACTACGCAAATTAGTCATTCGAGACAAAAATGTCCACTGCAAAAGACTTTGATAAAAATATTATATTAAAAGGTTTTTTTCAAAACTTCTTTGGGTTCAATCTTTAAAGCAACTTCTGCCCTAATAGAAAATACCAAAACTGTAATCGCTTTCAGGATTTTAACCCTTTAAATGCCATTTTGAATACATGAAACCGCTGTTTTTTTTCATGATGAAAACAGAGAATATGAGTTATTTTCACAAAAAAGACATACCTGGGGACTGGCTCTGTTTTTTTTATAACAGTCTTGGATATGTCAAAAATTAGCAACAAAATAGATTTGTTTGCATTATTAGTTTTTCCCACAATCAGATTGAACAAAAAAGTTACATATTAGTCATTCGGGACAAAAATGTCCACTTCCAAAAACTGCTCCAAAATGACAACGGATTAATATTTTAAAAAACTTTTTGGGGTTAAATCTTTCAATCAACTTCAGTCCTGATCAAAAATACCAAATGTTAAATTATGTTCAGGATTTTAACCCTTGAACTGCCAGTTTGAAAACATGAATTTGCGTTTTCTATGAAAAACATGCACAAAAAGGCAGTTATTTTCCATATAATGAATGTTGGGGGTGTCTCCTTTTTTTTTATCACAGTCTTGGATATGTCAAAGATTAGCAACAACATTTATTTTGGTGGATTATTAGTTTTTGCACAGAATCAGATAAACAAAAAACTCACACATTAGCCACTCGTGTCCCATCCACTCCAATTAAAACCACATCTTTTGATCTCTCCGCCATACCGGTATAAAATCATGCATTTTGTAATGTCAGGGTTTTATATTGGAGGAAAATAGTTCAATTTGTCCTTATTACTGTATATCACCAGTTATGACATTTTACCATTGAATTACATCCTTGTCATTTCTTGGTTTCTTTGCCTGTTGTATAAAGCTGCCCTGACAGCCATTGGAATACATCTATGCAACTCATATGATGTAGGTTTGTTGGTATGGATGTGGAAGAGTGGTATCGAGGGATGGGTATCGTTAAGGTTTTAACGGTACTACTACTTTTATCGATACCGCTTATCTGTCTGGTCTTTTAACGGTACTTTTATCAGTTCATTTGGAGAAAAAAATAATGTAAACAAAAAAATAAGGTAAACTAACTAAATTAAAATCATTCATCACCTCACGACTCGACTACTGCAATAGCATCCTCTATGGCATACCATCCAACCTCCTCAATAAACTCCAACATAACCAGAACTCTGCGGCCCGCCTCCTCACCCACACCCGCTATCGAGAACACATCACTCCCATCCTCCAGAACCTCCACTGGCTCCCCGTCCGTCAAAGAATCCACTTCAAAGTCCTCCTCATTACTTACAAAGCCCTCAACAACCAGCCCCCCCCCCCTACCTCACAGACCTGCTGCACCACCACACCCCTTCCCGCTGCCTCCGCTCATCAGAAGCCAACCTCCTATCCATCCCCACCTGCACCAATCACCGGACCTGGGGGGACAGAGCCTTCTCCGTCGCTGCCCCCTCCCTCTGGAACTCACTCCCACAACCCATCAGAGACTGCACCGACCTCACCACCTTCAAAACACTCACAAAAACTCACCTCTTCAATCTGGCTTTTCATGTGTGATTGTTTTTGTATTATTTGACTTTAACTTTAATTATATATTTATTTGTTGTTCCTTTCTTCTCTTTTCTTTTCTCTTCACTGTTATCTGTAAAGCGTCTTTGAGCACCTGTAAAAGCGCTAACAAATCAAATCTATTATTATTATTATTATTATTATTATTAAACAAATTGTGAACAGAACTAACAAAATAAATAACTCAGTTACCTCTAATCATTAACCCATCTTTGTATAATGTAGTTAACTCTGTGTGTTGCTGCTAGCATACATACCTGACGTGGAAACGTTACTTGTGGATGGGGCTACAGAGCTACTAGAAAGACAGTCGAACCCGGTGCATTCCTGAATGGTCTGAATGTGGTGCACTTTAGCTAAATGTTTAAACGAATTGCTCGTGTTACCGCCCTTACATGCTAAACTCTTATTGCACTTTAGACGGGTAAAGTTTAACCACACCTCGGAGCGCGTTCTCTCTGGTGTGTGTGTGTGTGTGTGTGTGTGTGTGTGTGTGTGTGTGTGTGTGTGTGTGTGTGTGTGTGTGTGTGTGTGTGTGTGTGTGTGTGTGTGTGTGTGTGTGTGTGTGTGTGTGTGTGTGTGTGTGTGTGTGTGTGTGTGTGTGTGTGTGTGTGTGTGTGTGTGTGTGTGTGTGTGTGTGTGTGCATTATGCTTTTATCCTGACCATTTGCCCCTCAAAATAAAGCTTGATTTCCTGTCTCTGTACAGATGAACCCTCCACTGATCATATGTACGTAGTTGTATTCCTCTATGAAGACTCCAGCAGAGTTATAGATCTTTCAGCAGTGTTTGTCTGGGTCTGTTTGTCTGTGTGTCTTTGTGTGTTTGTTTGTGCCTGCTGAGATTTGTCCCAGTGATTTGTTTGTCGTGCTGAATGAGTTTGCTGGCTGTCATTAAAGCAGCCGGGCAGGGAAAACGTCTGTCAGGAGTCCCTGTGTGACTGAATTCATCTTTCCCCGAGGCCCACTATCTTCTTTCTCTCCTCCAGAGCTGACTCTCTCTCTGCGGCAGACACCATCTCTCCATTTAACTCTAATGGCGCATTCCCACTGCAGGGCCTCACTCAGCTTAGTACGGTATAGTTAGGCCTTGTTAGGCCTCGTTAAGCCAGGCTCACTTTATGCTGCGTTTCCATTACAGTTTAGTAGCAGGGGCAGTAACTATAGTAACGCAGTGTAGGCGGAGCCGTGACGTCATCTTCAATGCGAACCACAGAAAAACAACATCAGCCGTTAGCTGTTAATACTCAGAGATCACAGCTCCTCATATCTGTTCAGAAACTAGACAAAAGTGAAACAAGTACAAACCACAGACTGTCTGTGTCATGGCGAATACAGTCGCTGGTTTATTTATGTCTGTAGGCCGTTGTTGTGAGTGTGGACGGTCGGAGCATACTGCGTTAGCTTAGCCGAACTCCATTTAGACAACACGCATTTTAAAAGGTGTTTCGCCTGCCGTCTGTTTGCAGACTTGTCAAAGCATTAATTCATGGTTTTTACTAACCGGTATCAGTATGTTGTTACTTCGGCATCATTTTGAAACGTGTATTACAATTAAATCACGCTAAAAATATGTTAATTTTGTTGTAGTTGTATCCAGCGATTCTCTCTCTATGGTTTACCATACTCAGCCCGACTCAGCCTGGTTGTTGGCCCGCTAAGAACCTCGATTTTATGGGGGCCAGAAAAACTGTGAAATAGTACCCGCTAGCCGGTACTACGCCTACGCTTAAACCGCGCTCCGCGCTGTAGTGGAAATGTGCCAGAAGTGTCTGAACAACGCTCTCATGCAGAGCAACTTGTCCAAGTGGAACAGTAAAACAAAGATCTTAAATAAATCTCAAAGCAAGCAACCAAAGATGCAGGGATAGCAAATTAAATTAACTATATATTATTATATTAACTACATATTATCCCTTTAAGCACAGGGGCTCAGAAGCACTTTCAAAAAGCTCTTTACTTTTGTCATACTGCCTGTGCTGCCTGCAGCACCTATTTTCACCCTCTGTCTGAAACCAGAGCCCAGTCTGCTCTGATTGGTCAGCTGGCCGGATCTGTTATGATAGGCTAAAGGGCGTTGACCCATTGACCAATCACGTAAAATGTGTTGTAGCGCTAGCTAATAGAAGTGTGAGTGTTACATCGTGATGTCTCTATGTTACGGATTAAACAAATGAGTCCGATGGAGGCATTTCAGGCCGGGGAACTTTTGGATTCAAGCCTTTGGTAACTGCGGCCGCGCACACGGCCTAAAGTTTAGCTGTTCTACTGATCAAAGTTGTCCTCAAACTCAACTTGATCAAACAGCAAAAACTCCACAGATTCAATTTAAAGAATAAAAAAATAATCATAGCAGAATCTTTGCAGTAATTTTGCATGTTAGAAACGGAGTTGGCGACACTAAAACTGCAATATAATGTTTGTGTAGCAATAATACATATGACATATATTTTTTACATGTCTCCAGTACCGATAAAAAGACCGCTAACGTCGGAGCTTAACGGTACCACGGTCTTTAATAATTCAGCCCCGGGGCCCGTTTAATACCGGGGCTCTGTACCCATCCCTAGTGGTATCAGCTGAGAAATGTGTGTGTGTGTGTCTGGATGTACAGTGTGTGTGTACAGAGACAACAATATAGAGTAGATTTGGTTTACAGCAAGTCGCAGTTTTCGCCTCAAATCTCTCTTTCTTTCTCTCCCTTTTTCTCTCACTCCCTCATTCCCAAACTCATACACACTCGTTCATATTAAACCTCCTTATAACTTGTATGTGTGTGAGTGATTGTGTGTGAGAATGAGACAGAAGTAAGTGTGCTCTCATGGCGTTTTGTTTTTTATTTGTGCTGTTTCATGTGTCATAGAGGTAAACAGATGTATGATCTTGACTCAGCTTGACCTCTATGTTTTGAATAGTTTGGAACTTCAAAGTCCTTTGATAATGTCTCTTTAGCAAACAGACATACACAGCCATACTCCTTGAAGTAACTAAAAACACCTGGCTGCAAAGCCAAAGCTTCAAATATGTGTAGTTTGGCTGGATGGTCATTTCATTCCTGTGATACGCAACAAGCAGTAAGATGAAGAGGTGCTTCTCTGTGGGACAAGAGGTCTCATGCAGCCCGTAACTTCAGCTGCAGGACTCATCCTCTGAAACAGAAACTCCCTGAGAAGGAGAATCTGGTGTGGATCTGAACTGTGCTTGAAAGGAGTCAGCACAAAGATAAAACACTTTTTTGCCAAACAGTTCATTTATCGGATGGGGGCAGAGAAGAAGGAACAATTCTGCCCCGAATCCCACGTTGATACAGAGGAATCGATGAGGGCCTTTGCTGAGGAGGTTGAGGAGCTGCTGAGGAGCTCCTGAGGAACAACACGATGGTGATGAGGTTGAGATGTATGAAGGACAAAACCTTTTAGATGGAAAAAGCCTGATGTTCACTAAAGTGCTTAGTGATCCCCTCATCAATCACACCACAAAGGGGATGATAGCACCAGAGATTGCCCCAGGAGTAACAAGAATATTTGTTGCGCCGCCACGTGAAGCCATGCTTAGAGAAATAATCAGATGTTTGTGGTGGAGTCTGATCGTTCTTCGTCTGACCCTCCCCCTGAAAGTGAAGAGGACACAGAGGATCCCATCCCGTAGCTGCGTTACATTCCTCTGCACTATCCTATCCAATGTTTGCTCAAACATCTGTGGCATCAACATCTCTCCAGTTTGCCACCGAACGTCCCCCATGCAGGTGTGTCATGTCGACAATACTGCTGATGATCTCAGGGGTAAAGAATAAATCAAAGAAGGATTCCACGTCATGAATTCTTATTTATGCCACTCGTAATGGCATAACGCGTGGGACCTGAAACCAATCCTCTGGCAGCAGGAATGTAGGGCAGCGTTTCCTCGTGAGAGGGAAACCAGATTTGAAAATGTTTTGATGTCCACCCACTGCTACGATGGACACGATCCTCCGGATAGGATAGTGCAGAGGCATATAGCGCAGCTACGGGATGGGATCCTCTGTGTCCTCTCCACTTTCAGGGGAAGGGTCAGATGAAGAAGGATCAGACTCCGCTACAAACTCCACATCAGATTCTCCTTCTCATGTTTGGCCAAAAAGTGTTTTATCTTTGTGCTGACTCCTTTCAAGCACAGTTCAGGCAGATCCACACCAGATACTCCTCCTCAGGGTGTTTCTGTTTCAGAGGATGAGTCCTGCAGCTGAAGTTACGGGCTGCATGAGACCTCTTGTCCCTCAGAGAAGTTCATCACTGGTTGTTGCGTATCAGAATGAAATGACCAGCCTGCCAAACTACACATATTTGAAGCTTTGGCTTTGCAGCCAGGTGTTTTTATTTACTTCAAGGACTGTATGTATGGCTGTGTATGTCTGTTTGCTAAAGAGACATTATCAAAGGACTTTGAAGTTCCAAACAATTCAAAACATCGAGGTCAAGCTGGGTCAAGACCATACATCTGTTTACCTCTAAGACACATGAAACGGCACAAATGAAAAACAAAACGCCATGAGAGCATACTTACTCCTGTCTCATTCTCACACACAATCACTCACACACACATAAGGTATAAGGAGGTTTAATATGTATGAGTTTGGGAATGAGGGAGTGAGAGAAAAAGAGAGAGAAAAAAAGAGATATGAGGCGAAAACTGCGACTTGCTGTAAACCAAATCTACTCTATATTGTTGTCTCTGTGCACACACACTGTACATCCAGACACACACACACACATTTCTCAGCTGATACCACTCTTTCACATCCATACCAACTAGGCATGGGCGGTATCATTTTTTTCATACCGTCATACCTTGCTGACATCCTACCGTGGTATACGGTATATGACGGTATCAGTCCCAATTTAAGGGGTAATTTCTCCCCCCAAAAATTTTTTTACTCACTATATCAACAGCCAGCCCCACCAAAAATATTTTCCATCAGCCACCACTGACGGTATGACTTGGGTCGACTTGAGTGAGGTGGCGTTCGGCGGCAAATAGATGTTTCGAACGGTATATTATATGTTCGGTGTAAAATGCAGCCCGAGCCGGTAGACGCTCGCAAAGTGCCGCGACGTGCGCGCAAGTGCAAAACAAGGGCTGCATACATGACACATTGTGCAAATGGCACATTTTGAGATCGGATACAGGACGCGTTTGTAGATGTCCGACGTTGTTTCCATAGTGAGCTAAGTTAACAATATATCATCATACATAAACATTTTCCGGGAGTAAATACTTGACTTATGTAAACTGTGTTCGTTATTCTCCCGTCCAGGAGAGAAGCTTTAAAAGGAGACTAAATGGAGTCTCTGTGAAAGTTCAATTGGGTACTTTAATTGAAAAAGGCGCGGGTTGGTCACAAGCATGATATTGTTCAGTCAGACAAACAGCTGTGATCCGCTCCTCGTTAGGGAAGCCAAGAGTTGGATCTCTCCTCCGGTGCTGTTATATATCCTCTGCTGGCTCGCCTCGTCTCCAATGTCCGTTGTTGCATTTAAACAGAGGAGTGGCTCCTTTCACATCCAATATATGCTCAACACGCCTCTTCTCCTCATATTCTCTTTCATCACTTTTCATTTAACACATTCTAAACGCTGTAATCAATACTCTAAAAAGTACTTCTCGGCTCGTTTGGTTTCCGGTCATTCCGGATGTTGTCACATGCTACTCTCGTCTGTAAACAATAATGTATTCAAATAAACTGTACCTTCATTTAATATTCAGCATGGTAGTATCTCGACATCTATAGTTGTAGTGTTAAATCAGTAGGCTTCGGTTTGCACCACTCCATATCATTTCGCTACTAAATTCACCTCTTTAGGAAATCGTATATTAGCCACATGCTACATGCGTAATGAAGGATTTTCAGAATAAAAGCTTAACTGCTTGTGCACAAGAATTTCTGGTTTTTCAGTATAAAAGAGCATTAAAACTGACGGCATGTTTAAACTACATTTCCCCATTAAAACATTGATTTTAATTTCTAACACTTATTGAATAAAGTTTGCTATATTCACTAACTAGTTTGGCAATATTATTCCGTGCATGTGTTAAAAACCTTATTTCCATTTGATTTATTGGATTACTCGCGTGAATGTTTAGCACGTAAATGCTTTCGTTTGTAAAACCGTCCGACCTCGACTACAAAACCATCAACCAGTTGCATAGGATTAAAAAATGTCAACACTCACTCACCCCGTCTTAAACATTCCCAAAGAAGTGCCTCCGTCTCTCGTTGTGCTGGATGAAGTCACTGGCGACGAGTAAACCCAAAATAGTCCCAAACAGGAGCAGAGGCATTTTTCTTTTTTACTATTTGTCCGAGTTCGGGGCCGGCAAATGCTGCCGCCATCTTGCTCAGCTCAGCTCTGTGCTGAGCTCTGAGAGCGGGAAAGACGAACTGCCCTCCCCTGCCCTCTGCTGGCGCGTGCTGTGCATTACAACCAATGTCGTCCCTGTCAAAACTCCGTGTCAGTGTAATAGAATGAAACGCATCTATGATTTGGCGCACAGTCTGTGACGTCACGGTATTGAAAATCATACCGACGGTATTTCGAAATACCCTGGTATACCGTAATACCGTCATACCGCCCAAGCCTAATACCAACACACCTACATCATATTAGTTGCATACATGTATTCCAATGGCTGTCAGGGCGGCTTTATACAACAGGCCCCGAAACCAAGAAATGACAGGGATGTAATTCAATGGTAAAATGGTGATATACAGTAAAAAGGACAAATTGAACTATTTTCCTCCAATATAAAACGCTGACATTGCAAAATGCATGATTTTATACCGGTATGGCGGAGAGATCAAAATATGTGGTTATAATGGGAGTGGATGGGACACGAGTGGCTAATGTGTGAGTTTTTTGTTTAATCTGATTTTGTGAAAAAACTAATAATCCACCAAAAATAAATGTTGTTGCTAATCTTTGACATATCCAAGACTGTGATAAAAAAAAAAAAAAAGCCGACCTCCCCAACATTTATTATATGGAAAATAACTGCCTTTTTGTGCATGTTTTTCATAGAAAACGCAAATTCATGTTTTCAAACTGGCAGTTCAAGGGTTAAAATCCTGAAAATAATTTAACATTTGGTATTTTTGATCAGGACTGAAGTTGATTGAAAGATTTAACCTCAAAAAGTTTTTTTAAATATGAATCTGTTGTCATTTTAGAGCAGTTTTTGGAAGTGGACATTTTTGTCCCGAATGACTAATATGTAACTTTTTTTATTCAATCTGATTTTGTGTTAAAACTAACAATGCAAAAAAATCAATTTTGTTGCTAATCTTTGACATATCGAAGACTGTTATAAAAAAAAAAAGAGCCAGTCCCCAGATATGTATTTTATGGAAAATAAGTCATTTTCTCTGTTTTCATCATGAAAAAAAAACAGCGGTTTCATGTATTCAAAATGGCATTTAAAGGGTTAAAATCCTGAAAGCGATTGCATTTTTGGTATTTTCTATTAGGGTGGAAGTTGCTTTGAAGATTGAACCCAAAAAAGTTGTAAAAAAAAACTTTTAATATAATGTTTTATCAAAGTCTTTTGCAGTGGACATGTTTGTCTTGAATGACTAATTTGCGTAGTCGATTTGTCACACAGTGAATTAAAGAACGATTTGAAAAATTGAAATTGGAATTCCAAACTAGATCGAGAAAATAGCCTTGTTACAAAAAATCAGACCATTTGCACCAACACAACCAAAGTTATTGCATATGAAAAGTGAAAAATGACCCATATGGACAAAAACGTCCACAGTGATACCGGAGGGTTAATAACTCTTTAGACCCTTTATCAGCACTTGCTGCAGGTAGTAGATCCTGAATTAAAAGTACGAACACCACACTGTGAAAATACTCCATTACAAATTAAAGTACTGCATTCATATCTTATTTAAGTAAAAGTATGTAAGTATTATTAAAACACATGTACTTTATTATAATAATTCAAATGTATTAGGGAAGAGCAAAACCTACCAAAATAAATATATTCATAAAAAATACATACATTGAAATTAATATGCCATTTAATTTACTGATTTTAAATATTACCCATACATGTAGGCACTAGTTGGTTTACAGTGATGCAAATTAGTCGCTTTTCGGCGCCTCCCGCTTTTTTAACGCTGCTTTGGGTGACTTGTGTAATTCGTGGAGAACCGAAGAGTTTTCGTTTTGTGTGTGGGGGGGGGGGGGGGGGTCCGTCAGTCTGTCCGTTAGTCCGTCCGACTGACGGACAACTTCTCACTTCAAAAAAGAAGAAGAAATCTAGATCGCAAAAATAATTAAAACAAGCGAGTTTCTGTTTTTTCCTGGCCAAGGGACAGGTTCCTTGAACACAACACGAAGCGTAAACGTGTTTTTCACCATGGTCTTCACGTGGGTTATGTCTCGTCTGAAAGGAGTGCTTACGGAGAGCACCGGAACGCCGCTCCAGCCCTTCAAATATTGCAGTACCCATAAGGAGCCGTAAACATGCCGCAGTGTTTGCGTGGCTGTGTCCTTTAGTTGTAAGCAGTGGTGTAGTCTACGTGATACGCTGGTATACGCCGTATACCCACTAGAAAATGCCAGTGATTTCCGTATGCCCTCTTAAAAATGAGCGATGATACGTAACAACATCATTTTGTGACTTCGCTTTCACGCTTTCGCCCCCTTCTGTGTTAATACTTTTGGACGTCTGGGGCTTCCGTCGCCTTTGGCCTGTTGCTAAGCAACAGCAACACACTTTGTTCGGCTCTGACAAACCCCACGTTTCTCTAACGTTATCAGAATTTGATCCTTCCATCATTCAAGTTCGCGGAGCGCTAAACAGGAAGCAAACATGAAACGAAAACAGACGACAATATTTTAATGTTTTCCGAAGTTTTCCCCTATTACCAGTACAGAAGAAGAGCCAGGTCAGGCGGCTGTCCTAAAGGTGACAGAGAACGAGTCCGGCGCTACCGCAAATTTACCCAGTAAGTGAAATTAGCATGGTTATGATTAACGTAACAGTAGCTAACTAGCTAACTTGCTAGCTAATTTGATCAACGTTAGTGTGGTGGATCAATGGAAGAGAAAGGGAGCGAGATAGTGTGTGTGTGTGTGTGTGTGTGTGTGTGTGTGTGTGTGTGTGTGTGTGTGTGTGTGTGTGTGTGTGTGTGTGTGTGTGTGTGTGTGTGTGTGTGTGTGTGTGTGTGTGTGTGTGTGTGTGTGTGTGTGTGTGTGTGTGTGTGTGTGTGTGTGTGTGTGTGTGCAGTCATAAACAGAACACAATGTGTATATTATCTCCTTGTTTCGGACACAGATGAGAGCTCCTGGCCAGCCTTGTGGACTGAAAGTTAGGCTATGGAATTTAAGAACAGGCATCCTTGGTTGGGGTGGAGGGACAGAAAGTTAGGGAAATGTCAGCACACACGCAAAGGAAAGCTGATCTAAACAACAGAAATTCAAAAAGTCAATGACTATGCAAATGAGAGTTAATTCATGGTCATGTTAAAAGTGCATTTAAAACATTTGCACCATTACATTACTATATGTTAGTTATCAGTAGTTGTCAAATAATTAGCTATTGAAAAAGTGGAACATTTTTCTCCTTTTATCTGCTTTTCATGCATTTGTTAGCCATAATGTAAATATTGTAAGCAGTTTATTAAATACTTTTGAGTAAATCTTGGCTCTTTTCTGCAGTTGTTATTGGTAAAAACTTGTATTATGCTAATTAGTCATGGTTTTGTTTATTTCCTTTGCAGCGCTATACAAAATCAGTAGGTGTCCTCACAGAACAACGAGTGTCTATGTCTGAGGAGTGGGTGCACTTTAAGATCCAGTCCTCAGATTCAAGCAGATCAACATCTTTGGCCTCTTTGAGAAACAAGATTAGACGACATGAGACGTCCAGAGCACACAAAATAGCCCAGGAGCTCACGGAGAAGGGTGGACAGGATTTAGTTGGAAATTTGGTGAGAGCTGTGTCAGAGACTGTGTTTGCAGTAGGCCATATTGAGATTTTGATAAAAATGTCGATTAATTGTTCAACCCTAGAAGATAAGTGGGCTTTTTCCATCATTGTTCATTCTTTTATTTTTTTATTGTTAATTTCACTGGCAGTTAAAAGTCACATAAAAATGCTTATAATACATTGACATGTTGATAACACATAACCAGTCTCAAGACTAGTCTATGCATTAGTAAGTGTGATGGTGTTCATGAGGTGTTGCTTCGAGACAGATGTCGCTCCGCGATGCGTCGCTCTAGGATGGATGAATACAATTATTACAGTATACCCACTACAAAAAAGTAGACTACACCACTGGTTGTAAGCACAGTGGCGATCTGTTGTTATTAGCATCTGGTTAGCTAGCTATGCTAACGAATTTAAAGAGCTTTTCTACAACCAGGTGGAAGAGAGCTCTCTCCTGAGAGGCTCAAATAACCTCAGCTCAGTGAGGTTAAGGCACACCTTGATATGATCATTATAGTTATTAATGAGACATTAGAGACTAAATGAAAAACAGGTATAAAATACTATATGACAGTAACAAAAAAGTTGTTAAAAATAAGTGATTTGTAAAATATCCAAAAAGAAAAATCTGCTTACAGTTCTGTTTCAAATGGGTGTTGAGAGATGTATCCATAGATCTCCTCATGTTGCTCTCAAAGTGCACCAGATTGATGCTTTTAAATTCAATATTTTAAAAAAAATTCTTCCCGGGGGAGAATGCCCCCGGACCCCCCTAGAGGAGGTTAGGTCCCCGCCACTTAAATCATGTTCACATGGATACTAAATACATTTGCACACATCTTGTGTCCATATCTTTCTGTTTTGGTGGTCATGCCACACCGTGCACGTGCATGCATGCATGCGCAGGTCATGGTAAGATATCTGGATTAAGAGGTTGCTTTTTCTTTGCACAACATGAAAGAAAGGCCGAATGAATTGGATGTGATTTTAGTATTTTTAAGCAGAGGTTGAGTTCAATAATTTGTACGGCCCTCGGAGGATGTTGTAAAAATTGAAAAGAAAAAGGTTCCCCCTGCTGTAAAAATAATAAAAACCCTTGATTTATAACTTAACTTCTCTGTGTCCTATAGATCTGAGTATATTATAAAGAATAGCCAGTTAATTGAAGCATTATAGCACAGGCCTTTGTCAGATGGTATATTACGCAGTTTTTTTCCTGCTTCGAATAGTTCTCTCTTTTTTCACCATACCTGTGTTTGCATCACTGTGGTTAAATGTGACATACATTGATACTTTAGTTTTAATGTTCTTCTTTATTCACCTTTTCTTTTTAAATGTGTAAAAGCAAATAAAAGCAAATACTTTGGATTAATTCAAATTGCGCGAGAATAATTCATAAAGAAATCAATGAATAAATATGTTCAATAATAAATTAAACACATCTGCAATGTTACTTGATAAAGAATAGGGGAACTAGTACAAAGGTCGTTAAGTAATTAAAACATTAATATAAATTCATGTAAAATCTCATCAATCAATTATTGCCAACATGTATGTATGTGTATATATATATACACATACACAGAATATATATTTTGAGAGAGATATACACAAGTATTAGACGCTTCGTTGCAGCAATTGGACCATGAAGGCCTAATTCACGCTGTGTCCTCTGAACAGTGCATGTTAAAGGTCCCATGTTATGCTTTCCCCCTTGTGTGTTATGTAGCTTTTTCTGCAAACGGTCTGCAAAGTCACAAACCCTCAAAGTACACCCTGTAGCGAGTAAAACTCTAAAACAGAAAATACGTGCCTATTGTTAAGACCCGCCCTCTACTCCTTGGTAGTGGCTCGTGGGGAGACCCGCAACATTAAATAATACACGCAAAAACCAGTACTTGATAACGATCATTTATTGAAGTACAGCCGTTTACTCACACAAGCAATCCGGCAAACAAAAAGAGGTCTGGAGGACTGGCCAAAAGAAACAAACAGAAGGGGGGAACCCGAGACAGTCACACCACGGGCCGTAGGACCCAGAGTTTCCCTCCCCTAACCAGAAATCAAATAAATACCCTATGGGAAACTAAATAAAGCCGCAGAAACTGGACTACCAGGTCCTCCAGGCTAAACATAAAAACATCAGTAGATAAATTGTCTCCACCTCAAAAGTAGAAGAGAGATAATTAAAGGCGAGTGTCTCCCAGCATTAGGATAGGCGAGACCTCCTTCTCCTCCAGTTTCTCCTTATAATACGGCTGAGTGGAATTAGTTACACCTGGGCAGAGGCGGAGCCAGGGGCAGACCAGGTGCACCTGAGACAGAAAAGACAACAGGGGAGCACGTAACGTCTATGCTGCCCCAGAACGCCTTGTTGCAGATTTTTTCATTTTTTCCTTCCAGGGCATAATGTCGTAACGAAGTCCAAATGGACCAATCTGCGGAGCTCCGCACACACACACACTCAACCTTATATTTTCTCAGCCGCTGTGTTGCGTGGGGCTCCGTACACAACACACTCAGACCCCACGCAGCGACCAGGAAACGACAACAGTAATCCAGCTCACACTGTCTGCTCCTCGAGCCTCAAAGGGCGGAGCAGCAAGCCCCGCAAGTAAACCCTCAGCTAAAAATCACTCAAATACCGCATTCAAAATCGGAATAACTCGGTGTGCATCTAGACCAGGTGAGGACACTACCTATTGACTCAGCAATCGCTGTAAGTTATATTCTTGTTTAAATAGACTTCTCTGTTTCATTTATTCTACTCTGTATAATTGTTCTGTAGTTATTGTAGCTAAAACTGCGCAATTTTAAATCTCAGATCTGATCAACTGAACCTGTAACACAGGTCTCAGTGGGTCATGCGCCTCAACCCTGCATTACAATAGGCAGGAACACTCTGCTGTCGCCCATCAGTTGAAAAGAGTTAACTAATTAGAGGGGCGTGGCCCCAAAGCTGTGAGAATTCAGCAATCAGGGGCCGTATTCACAAACCATTTTATCTTACCGCTAGGAGTGCTCCTAACTCGCGCTAAAACATTTTACGTAGGAGTTTTTTCTTAAAAGTTATTCACAAAGCCGCTGAGACCTATTCATACTAAGGATAAATAACTAAGAGTGACGCGCCGTTGCTATGGATTACGTCGATTCTCGTGCATGAGTTTAGAAGCGGTCAGTACGGTGATTGGTTGTTCAGAGCAGGCGGTCTCGGTGAAACTCATCCGCAACATCCCACAAACGAGCCCACTAAAACAAGGAAATAACCTAGGCTAGAAATGTATTCCTATCAAATAGTTATGGATAGTGCAGTTAGCAGAATACACGCATGATGACAAGTTTGTGCAGACCACGATAATGACGTTGTATATGCACGTTAAAGAGAGAGAGCAAACAATAAAAATACGTAAATTGCATTAAATCAAGGAGGCAATTAAAAGCACCCCGCAAACTATTATCCAATGAGCATATTTCCAGCACTTAAACACTTTTCAATAACAGCCCATACCGCCGTTAAAGCCCCCCTATCATGATGAATGAAAACAATCTGCGTGTTGATGGAATGTACTTTCTTTCTATTGACGAACACGTCCTCATCTTTTGAGGGCGCAATTATTTTTATGCGTCCCGTCAATAGCACCGACCGCACCGGGCATACCTGCATTGCCATAAAGTTGGCTTTGATCCTGTGTAGTTGTTGATTGTCCAAAGGAAACCGGATAAACTGTTGGATGATATGTGGTCTAGAGAGCGCGTTGATGGTTTGGTTTATGGCACGGCTGACTGATGGTTGCGATATTCCTAAATCGTCGGCATTGCAAAGTTGCATTTTCCCTGTTGCTAAATATCGTAGTGTTGCCAAACATTTTATTTCCGGACTAATCGGGTTATTCCTGTTAGTCGGGGATGTTATTGCATCCGGCAATAATTCCACAACAAGTTTGATACCCTCACGATTTTGCCTATATCTCTTGATCAATTCACAGTCGTCCATTGTCTCCAAAACATTTAGTCTCGCAGCCATTTTCAGATTATTTGTGAATAGGTCTTACTGAGTTAGGAGTCCTCTCGAGGACTTTTAAGCTCTCCTAAACTTAGGTGCTACTTTTAGGCCTAAAATACTTTGTGAATTGCTCTTAGTGAATAAAATTAGGAGTCCTAAATTTAAGACTGCTCCCTGGCGGAAACTGTGGAAATCCAAACACCATGACGACCTCCTAACCTATCAGGCTCTCCTCTTTCTCCGCTTCGATCTCTCAGGCAAAAAGCACTTTCTTCCAAGATAAGATCTAATCTTCCTATTCCAATCCCAAAAGACTTTTCCATCTTCTCCACCCTCTTGGACCCCCCCAAAGCCCCTTCCCCCTCCTCCCTTCTGTCAAGCAACTTTGTTAACTACTTTGAAAAAAAGGTTGATGATATTCGCTCTTCTTTTTCTGACTCACCTTTACTCACCGCTGGGTCACCAGACCCTCCTTTCACCCACAAACTAACCTCCTTCTCCCCTCTCTCTCCAAGTGAGGTTCTTACCCTCATTACCTCTGCCTGTCCTACCACCTGTCCTCTGGACCCTATCCCCTCAAACCTCCTTCAGACTATCGCTCCTGATATTCTACCATTTCTCACCCATTTCATCAACACTTCTCTAACTTCTGGTCACTTTCCAAACAGTCTCAATGAGACAAAAGTAAACCCTCTCCTAAAGAAACCCACTCTCAACCCGTCTGATGTTATAAACTACAGGCCTGTCTCTCTCCTCCCGTTCCTGTCTAAAACACTTGAACGTGCTGTCTTTAAACAACTCTCCTGTTATCTCCATCAGAACAACCTTCTCGATCCGCACCAGTCTGGTTTCAAGGCAGGTCACTCAACAGAAATTGCTCTCCTTGCTGTCTCTTAGGAACTGCACACTGCTAAAGTAGCATCCCTCTCCTCTGTCATCATCCTTCTGGACCTGTCTGCTGCATTCGACACGGTGAATCATCAGATCCTCCTTTGCACTCTCCAAAAACTTGTAGTTTCAGGCACTGCACTTTCCCTCCTCACCTCATACCTCAAAGACCACACCTACAGGATAACTTGGAGAGGGTCCGAGTCCAACCCTTGTCGATTAACTACAGGGGTTTCTCAGGGCTCTGTTCTTGGTCCCCTCCTCTTCGTCTTGTACACAAACTCGCTCGGATATGTCATTAGCCCGCATGGTTTTTCATACCACTGCTACGCTGACGATACCCAATTAATTCTGTCCTTTCCCCGCTCAGAGACCCAGGTCGTCGCACGCATCTCTGCTTGCCTAGCTGACATCTCCCAGTGGATGTGTGCTCATCACCTCAAGCTCAACCTTGACAAGACTGAACTGCTTTTCCTTCCGGGAAAAGATTGTCCCACTCTTGACCTAACAATCAACATCGGCACCTCTGTTGTTTCCCCGACTCATACTGCAAGGAATCTGGGTGTGACCCTAGATAACAAACTGTCCTTCACTGCAAACATTGCTGCTACAACCCGCTGCTGCAGATACACGCTTTACAACATCAGGAGGATACGTCCCCAGCTGACCCAGAAAACAGCGCAGGTTCTGGTCCAGGCTCTCGTCATGTCACGCCTAGACTACTGCAACTCCCTCCTGGCTGGTCTACCTGCATGTGCCATCCGACCTCTGCAGCTCATCCAGAATGCAGCGACTCGTCTGGTCTTCAACCTTCCAAAATTCTCCCACACTACTCCTCCGCTCCCTTCACTGGCTTCCGGTAACTGCTAGAATCCACTTCAAGACACTGGTACTTCCGTACCATGCTGTGAATGGATGTGGCCCTTCCTACATCCAGGACATGGTTAAACTGTACACCCCAGCACGTGCACTCCGCTCTGCATCGGCCAAACAGCTCGCTGCACCCGCACTGCGAGGGGGGCCCCAAGTTCCCATCAGCAAAAACACGTGGGTTTGCTATCCTGGCTCCAAAATGGTGGAATGAGCCCCCCATTGAAATCAGGACAGCAGAAAGCTTACACATCTTCTGGGGGAGACTGAAAACTCATCTCTTTCGACTCCACTTCGAGCGATAGAATTACTAACAAAGCACTTATATACTAATACAGGACTGGCTTATCGATAGCCAGTTGAGTAGCACTTGAAATGTTTGGCTCTATGAAACCTGATGTACTTATATGATTCAGTTTTCTTCAAGTTTGTATCTTCCTGGTCGAATGTACTTATTGTAAGTCGCTTTGGATAAAAGCGTCAGCTAAATGCAATGTAATGTAATGTAATGTCCCAACAACACAGCATCCAGACCCCACGCAGCATTCTCATCTGTTTGTCACTACTGGTTTCATTTTCTGGTTGCTAACAAACGCCATTGTAAAACATAAACACTGATATTCAGCTGTAACGGTGGTGGACTCATCAAAACAGAGTGGGCGAGCTGACCAATCAGAGCACAGTGGGCTCATAGGGAGGGGGGGGGGGGGGGCGGGGGGACAGGAGCTCCATCAAGGCATGTAGGACAGAGAGTGAATACACATACTATACAGAGATGCTGTATGAGAAAACCAATGTGATTTTGGAACATTGAACAATATAAATCTATTCTAGTAGACCTCAACAATGGAATTATGATCATTAGAAATGGCCATGTCATGGGACCTTTTAAGATTGTCTGTTCCTTGAGCTCTTTGATCATTTATGTGTGCTCTAATCTGAGGTGCTTTAATTTGCAGTTTCTGAGGCTGGTAACTCTGTATTTATCCTCTGCAGCAGAAGTAACTCTTGTTCTTCCTTTCCCGGGAGAGTCCTCATGAGAGCCAGTCTCATCATAGCATTCGATGGTTTTTGCAACTGCACTTTAGGATACATTCAAAGTTCTTGATATTTTCCGGGTCGACTGGTCTTCATTTCTTAAAGTGATGATGGACGGTCGTTTCTCTTTACTGGGTTGAGTCGTTCTTGCTATAATATGGATTACAACAGCAGTCGAATAGGCTTTTCCACTGTGCTGTGCACTAACTCTACCTCTGCACAACACAACTGATGGTCTCAAACACATTAAGAAGGCAAGTCATTCCACACATTGACTCTTGACAAGGCACACGTGTTAATTGAAAACCATTCCAGGTGTCTACCTCATTAAGCTGACTGAGAGAAGCCAGAGTGTGCAAAGCTGTCATCAAGGCAAAAGGGGGCTCCTTTGAAGAATCTAAAATAAAAATCATATTCTTGATTTTTTTTTTTTACACTTTTTTGTTAACTAGATAATTCCATATGTGTTCTTCCATAGTTTTGATGTCTTCAGTATTAATCTACAAAGTAGAAACAAATTAAAATAAACAAAAAACATTGAATGAGAAGGAGTCCAAACTTTTGACTGGTACTGTATATAAAAAACATACATTTGAATATTTAGCAGGTTCCCTCATCTATAATCATTTATACAAGCGCAACTTTGAACATGTACAGCAGTAAAATGCATCATACGAAATAATCAAGAAACATTATAAATTGAACACTGAAAGGGAACATTTTACTGCACCATCATTACTTTTACATAAGAAGGTACCGTAAAATGTTCTGTTAATACTTGCATACTTTTACTTAAATAAGGTTTGAATGCAGGATTTTAATTTGTAACGGAGTATTTTAATTTTCTACTGTAGGCGTAGTGTATCTGTGAACGATCCCAAATACAATTCCTTGTTTACATTGCAGCTAGTGCTATACCAGAAGAAAAAACCCTGTTTCATTTTTAACTGGAAGTGGAAAGGGGCTGGGCTACATGAGGTGAATTGAGACAACACAAATACACAATAGGCGGGACTAAGAAAGATAATGTGAAAATATAAAAACAAAGGCATTAATTAGGGCTGCAAAATGTCTCCCATTTTAATGGTGATTAGATTTGTAAATGCCAACACTTAACAGTTTGTTCTGACTGTGTGTTTCCTGTTTCCTGCAGATCTCCAGCTGCTGGTGGTGGTTAAAGAAGAACTTCTCCCTGACCAGCAGGAGTGGAGCACCAGTCTGGAC